>NW_026057577.1:97513853-97701249 GCF_023721935.1 Panthera uncia
TCTCTCTCTCTCTCTCTCTCTGTCTCTCTCTCTGTCTCTCTCTCTCTCTCTCTCTCTCTCTCTCTTTCAAAATAAATAAATAAATCTTAAAAAACAAAGTGTAGAACAAGGGAAAGTAAAATAGAAACTTTACTGTAGAGAATCCTTGCAGACTACCTAAGCCATGTGGTCAAGGTCTGCATCACCAGTAGTAAGTCATCTTGATAGACTACATACCATGCACATACACACACATAAGCACACACACACATATACGATATGTTGTGTGGAGAATGGCACTCTATGGGACCCTGTAAAAGACAAGGGACATTAGAAACAAAAGAAATTCTGAATACTGTGTGAAGTTTTGTTAACATTAATATATCAATTTTGTCTACTAACTGTAACAAATGTAACAAAGTAACATGATATATTCCCATTGGGGGAATTACATGCAAGCTGTATAAAAAGCCTCTGTAGTGCCTTTGCAACTTTTCCATAAGTCTAAAAATCTTCTAAAATAAAAGCTTTATTTACCAAAAATTGGGCCCAATTTCCAGTCCCCGGGGCATACAGCAAAGTGCTGTCCTAGTGAATTACAGTAAAGAAAGAAGCCTTAATTAAGCTCTCTCCTTAGACTTGAGGGCTTAGTTTGGCCTAACTTTTTATTGGAAAACAATGAGAGAGTTTGCTCACTATGGCAGCAGTTTTCCAAGTCCACACAGCTTTAACAGAAATCTATTAAAGATAAAAAGAAGCTTAAACAGCGTATATCCCTACCTCTTGCTTTTGTTTATACACGTTGAAGAGTATTCAGAATGGACCTCATCTCAAGCTTGCACTAATCCTTAAATAATTACAATTCATCTACTTGATACTGGAAACACCTCATGGAATGTAACTTTGTTTTGCTGGCTTGTCTAATCCGATTCAATTACTTCAGTTCCCTCTCCCAGAGGCTTCACCCTCAGAAACCGAGCTCTGTGTGGAAAAGAGAACCTGGGAGGGGTGATTCAGTTTCAATAGAAATGAGCTGAACATTAAAAACATTTTTTCTTAGTCCTTTCCCAAATATCAGTCCATCAATAAACATGAGAAACAGCTTGTAATTCACAAAGCCCCCAGCACCTCTGTGGTGAGAAGGGCAGACTGGTCTGGCTGAGGAAATGCTGGAGACAGGAATAGTTCACTGGCTTGGACCAATTTGAATGGATGGAAATCACAAAAGTCCCTGAAGCTGGAGAAAATAAAGCTCTGAAGCTGGCGGAAGCTTGTCATCTGCATGCAGAAAGTGACAGAGATATTACAGATTTCCTGTACAAAGGGAACTCCTTCAGTCACCTGTAAAGAGTTCCCTTGTCAATTAGAACCCTCCGAAAAAGGCCGTGACAACTGAGAGATGCCTCCTTCCTCTCCTTGCCAAGAACAGCCACCTGCCCAGAATTAAAACTTTGATTTAAAAAAGAGAATAAAATATCAGAGTTCAGTGATTGCTCAACAGAAATTCCATGAAAAAAGTCGCAATCCAAAAGAGCAGGAAGGCAAAGCACAGGCTCTATCACACGTGAGGATGGATTTGAGGTTGTGTGATCTTCTCAAGATGAAAAAGACCACGTTCTTAATTAATCACCCAGTTTTTGCCAGCAGTAAATGATATGATGAAATAAAAGGGGGGTTGTCATTCTACTCTAAAGTCCAATTCCTGACCCTTTGTTATATTACTTTCAGTGAATCATGTCTTTGATCTCAAAATCATCCTCCTCACTTTCCTAAACTGCCTATAGTTTTGCAGTTGAGAAACGAATAATGAAACATAGGGAAGCACGAGCGATGAATTTAGAGACACTAATCTTTAAATGGAAATTTATGTCTTTTTCTACGTTCCTGCCAGTAGTGACAATGAAGGAAAACTTTACCCCTCAGAATTAAAAATGTATTTTGCTCTTGATGCCGTTATCTTCCTGGTAATTGGCAAACTTTCATGGATGCTTTCAAAAGTAGCAAAACATTCCAAAACAGATGCGGCTCCATGAGAAAAACACCGTGAACATTTTGAATGCAATAAGTTTAATTCTCTTCCCTGACACTGAGGAGTGACAGTAAATAGATTGTCAGGATTTGAGGAAGTAGCAGGGCACAGATTAAAGAGCTCTGTTCAGAAGCAGAGAGACAAGTGATTCTGTTGCTTCTTCACTGCAGTATTTGATGCTAAATAGTCAAGTTCTATTCGCCTCAACTACCTATAAAATGGTGACAGCAGTGGTATTTAGTATAGCATGGGGAGGATGAAAGCAATCATATAAGTGCTTACCTACTGGGACTATCACGTAGAAGGTACCCAATCATTGTGGCTGTAATCGGGCAGAAATCTATGCTTCTACTATTGGTAAATGTATCAGATAAATAAGACACTAAGCACCACAAAAACTCTAAATTAACTTACAATCTAGTGGGTAATATATATTAGAATATAATTCACCAATTTATTACTTTGTTTATTCAGCAAATGTTTACTGAGGTTCTCTCATGTACCAGGCACTGTTTTTGATGCTGACGATAATTAAACAATGAAAAAAAAAGATAGACAAAATTGTTGTGCACAAGGAGCTTAGGTTCTGGAGTAACATACCATGCTATTAAACTAAATGACCTAAAACTTCAATAGATCTTTGTAAAGACTATGCCATTGCTATTCTTTTGATTTTTCCAGCAATTATCTCAGCTTTGTTTAAAGATAATCAGTAACAAATTGTTACTATGCACTTTAATCAAATTTGCTTTATTATCACAAAATAAAGGGTAGGGGGGATTGGTTACGGTTTTCAGAGATTGCAATGTATTTAAAAAAAAATTTAATGTTATTTTTGAGAGGCAGAGACAGAGTAAGAGTGGGAGAGGGGCAGAGAGAGAGGGAGACACAGAATCTGAAGCAGGCTCCAGGCTCTGAACTGTCAGCACAGAGCCCGATGTGGGGCTCGAACTCACAAACTGTCAGATCATGACCTGAACTGAAGTTGGACGCTCAACTGACAAAGCCACCCAGGCACCCCAGAGACTGCAATGTATTTTAATCAGTTGTTTTATCCAGATATCTTACATTTTATATTTTTTTATCATTCCAAGTGATTCTCAACAAAACCTGAATCCTTTTGAAATATAGCTGCATAAAGGTATAAAAAAATAACAATATAGAATACTGTAATCACGTTTTCACTAAATTCTCAGGTGGAATTCTATTGATAGACATATTTCAAACTGCAAAAGATCATGACTGAACCCTGACATGGAATCTACTAAAGGGCTAAAGCGTCCTTCCAAGGAGTCCAACTTGAACTACAGACGTTCTAAGACATTACAAAATAAGTCCTATAAGGAGGAAAAAGTCCTGCCCTTTGGTTTGTGAATAACTTCTTTGAGTGGGGATAAAAAAAATCCTCTGAATTCTGGTTGATATTGTTAATCAACCACCAATTCTTCAAAGGTAAGGGACTGAAATAAAATCCACAGCAAAAAACGACTATTTAAATTTCAACTCTCAATGACTTTATGTGGCCCAGGTAACAGAATAATTTTTTTCCTATTAAAATTGTTTCTTATTGCTACAGAAAATAAATCAATGCTATATTGTTAATTAGTAAATTTGTTATAAAGTGTAAAATTTCTTATACTGTGAGTTCAGTTCAAGTAAAGCAGTCAACTCCTGGCCAATGTTTGCTAACCTTGGAATGTTGTATATCATGATTTAAATTCACTAGAGCCATTTCTTCCTTATTTGGAGGTGAGAATTAAGACATACAGAATTGTTTCATATTATACTCATGTGTAGATGGAACGATCAGCCCATGGAAAAGACCAATAAATAGAACCATGGATGTAACAAACAAACAAACACTTTGATAAATGTTAATCATTTAAGATGAACACAATTCCTGGATAAAAATTAGAGAAATACAGCAACTACATTAAAGTTGACGAAGGGCATCTATATAAATAAAACTGCAGCAACCATCTTACACAATAATGAAAGGTTAGGCTGATCCTCCCTAATATCTAGTAAGACAAAAATATCACAGTCTCATATTCAAAATCGGCCTGGAATAAAGTATGAAAAGCAACATAGGAATAAGGACCAAAACAAAGAAATGGAATTGCCATTATTCACAGATAATAATTCATGGTTACTTCTACAGATATCCAGAGAAAATTATACATAAAACTTTTCTAATAATAAAAGTTTTCATTGAGGATTCTGGATTTATAATCAATCTGTTGAAAAGCCAACCCAATTCTTTACTTAGCACCAACAATTAGAAAATGTTTTTATAAGGATAAAGGCCCCAAACAACAACGTATTTAGAGAATGAATGTAAGAAAAATGTGCAACTAAATAAATGGAAATAAATTCCATTTTCTGGTTTGGTATGAATGAAAAGCATACAGATGCACTATATATATATATATATATATATATATATATATATATATATATCTCACTCTATTAAATTAAAGCAATTTCACTAAAAATGTCCTTAGAACTTTTCAGAGTACACCAAATATTCCTGAAAATAATAAATACAGAAAGACGAAATTAACACAGACAATTTTGAACAAGAATAAAGTGTGTGGTTCACATGGCCAGATAGGAAATACACCATTAAAGGCTTCCATTATGATTCTAATGTGAAGGTTAAAAAATGTACTTATGTCATAAGTTTCTCATATATTTATGGGCAAAGTATTAAATATTTATATATTTTAGAAGTGATGTTTTTAGAAGGAAGGAAGGAAAGTACCATGGATACAAAGAAATCACATGTTTACCATTCAGCCCGAATCTGGATATTACCTCTTCTTTGAAGCAATCTTACATTTAACTCAGTAGGTTTCAAAACTCCTTACTTAATTTAAGTAAATTTAACTTAATCCTATTATTGTAGTTCATTCACTGTATTCTAATTATCTCCTTATTTACCTTTCTCTCTTAACAGATTACGATTTCATTCAAGGCAAGATCTATGGTATATTAATATTAATATCACTAAATTCATCAAAAGGATCTGTAGTCATCAAAGTGGTACACCATGATTTTTTAAGGAAACAAATAGAATTGTGGACTTGGAGGTTATGCTTCAAGAGAATTAAGCATGGACTTCTCTGTATTTCCAAGAATGACAAAAACAACAAAAACTTTTCTAGACCCAGAAATAGTTTTTTTTTGGATACATCTGAATATGTATCATAAATACATACATTTATATATATATATATATGTATATATATATATGTGTGTATATATATGTATATATATATATTTATACATATATATATACACACACACACATACACATACATACATACATACACATGTATGCCCATCTTTGTTTACCTAATACATCAAGCAAACATTTCTGCACATATATGTGTATCTGTACACATTTATGTGGATACCTAGGTAACCTCATTTGACTCAATCTAATATAAACATCACTTAAAATGAAGTTTTACTCTAGACTATTCCAGGCTTCATTCTTCATCTATGTCAATCAGGGAGCACCCCTAACACCCTTACAATTCCCTCATCTTTGCTCCTCAGCTCTTATTCTCTGTCCTTCTGCCTGCCTTTTAAGTTAACACTCTTAAAAACCTTCTTTGAAATGTTTACTAAAGCTAGCATCAGACCATGTTTCTTCCCTGGTGTTAAATCAACACTTCCCACTACATCTAGTTTTTGACTGCTGAGTTTAACACTGGGAGGAGGTGAGGATTTCTGTGTCTGCCAATTGGCAGTGCTTGGAAGGAAATCTGGCATCAGAACAATTGCACATTTAAAGCCCATGTCACCAGGCCTCTTTTCACTGGGCATTTTCTCTGTTCTTTTCATGGACGTTTGTTCCTGCAAAACTTCCTATAACTCTCACAAAGGATAATAAAATGAGGGATAGTCTTTGTAGAAATTAAATTTTACACAAAATGGAATGTGTTATCTGGGGATGATGGAACAGAATATCGAGAGTGACTATCACAAGAAAAAACTTAAGTTTTTATATGGTTTAAAGAAACAAACTGGAGGCGCGTGGGTGGCTCATTCCATACAGTGCCAACACAGAGCATCTGACTTTGGCTCAGGTCATGATCTTAGGTTAGTGAGTTCGAGCCGTGTGTCGGGTTCTGTGCTGATAGCTCAAAGCTCGGAGCCTGGACCCTGGAGCCTGCTTTGGATTCTGTGTCTCCCTCTTTCTCTGGCCCTCTCCCATTCACACTCTGTCTCCTCCTCTCTCAAAAATAAATATTGAGGGGCGCCTGGATGGCGCAGTCGGTTAAGCGTCCGACTTCAGCCAGGTCACGATCTCGCGGTCGGTGAGTTCCAGCCCCGCCTCAGGCTCTGGGCTGATGGCTCGGAGCCTGGAGCCTGTTTCCGATTCTGTGTCTCCCTCTCTCTCTGCCCCTCCCCCGTTCATGCTCTGTCTCTCTCTGTCCCAAAAATAAATAAAAAACGTTGAAAAAAAAATTTAAAAAAAAATAAATAAATATTGAAAAAATTTTTTAAAAATTAAAAATAAAGAAACAAACTGTATCTAGACAAGAGTAAGTTTCTTGAAAACTAGACTGAAATACTGTGCCTGGCCAAATGACAACTGGAAAATCATAAAATGGAATAATACACTTTAAAAAGTAAGCATTCTAAAATTTATCTCTCTGGTTAAGAGAGAGTAGGCTAACATTTTCAGTATAAGAATCAGAAAGAAAAAAACTGGATAATTTATAATCATATTTCAATTTTTTTCTCTTGTGCATTTTTCTTTATTCACTACTAACTTTATAACATCGAGTTTTTGATTAATTTTTTTTTAATTTTACTTTATTTTTAATCATACTTTTAAATAGGCCATATTGTTGAAGAAAAACAAAGACTTGATGAACTAAAGATTTGAAAAAATATATAGCCCTGGCCTAGAAGTTTAACAATTGTTGTGGACCTTTGCTAATTCTAGTTACAAGCTAAGGATGAGACTTGGGCTGGGCAGAGTAACTAAACTAAGAGAAAAGAAAAACAAAACAAAACAAAACAAAACAGCTAAGTACTCATGGTCTGGTGGGTGAGCAGGCATGAGAGCCTGAAATTTAGGAAAGCCCTCAAAACATGACCAGTTTTCCCTAATTAAAACTTACTGAGTTCTGAAGCAATAATGGAGGTTAGGGAGCTACTCCAGATACCTAACAGGTAGAAAGCAATCTCCACCTTGTCATGATACTTAGGAGAGAAAGTCTAATAGAAAGATGTCTGAGGGGTGCCTGGGTGGCTCAGTTGGTTAAGCATCTGATTTCTGCTCAGGTCATGATCTCATGGTTTGTGAGTTTGAGCCCCGCATTGGGCTCTGTGCTGACAGCTCAGAGCCTGGAGCCTGCTTCAGATTCTGTGTTTCCCTCTCTCTCTGTCCCTCTCCCGCTCATGCTCTCTCTCTCTCTCTGTCTCTCAAAAATAAATAAACATTAAAAATAATAATAATAAAAAAATAAAAAGAAAGATGTATGAGACTAGTTGTCCCTCACAACATATGCCAAAATATAAGCAACATTAGGCAGGAGGCTAACGAGCTTGATTCAAAACTCTAAAGAGGATAACTGAATTACTTTCCATCTTTCAGAGCTAAAGAAATAAAGAGCTGTAAGCCTCTCAATCAAGAGTCTGTGAGAGACATGTTTGAAGAATTATAGATACTCCATACATGAATTAAAGGTTACTAAATTCACCTGATTATATTGAGTAATTAATTAGACCTTCATACTATCTACTTAACAGAGGAAAGAATAAAGGGGACAAATCCTCTGTAGATTTCTTGGTTCTCCTACACAACTTCCAGACTGTCATATAATCTATATTGATTTCTTTAAAGAAGGCAAATATTTCATGTATGAATGAAAATATCTAATGAAATAAAAAAATATATACATTAAAACATAATTGAGAATTACTGATTTTTTAGAGGAATCTCAACTTAGGGATATAAACATGAAGTGATTTTACTTCTTCTAATAATTACCTCTTAATTTCCCATATTAAAGTCAATTTTCTTGCTAGACAGTGTTTTCTTATTGTCATTTGGTCCCAATTCTATAATTCTTCATCCAAGTTCATCCAACTGAATTTATGAGAATGATCCTATTCTAATATTGGACAATGAGTCTTTGTAGTATAGACTAGTTACCTCTTCATGAAACCCACTCACTGTATCTCTAGGCACGTGGGTAAAATTAGTATCCCAGCTCACTTGCAGTTAAGTGTGAATGAATGTGATATTTCTGACCAATGGAACTGATGTGTTCCACTTACAGTGAAAGCCCACAGAAAATACCCATGCAGAACCCTTAGCGCCAGCCAGTATCAATAGGTTTTTTTTTTTTTTTTTTTTTTTTTTTTTTTTTTGGTTTTGGATCTCTTGTGGTATAGATAGTGAGCTTTTTTTTTTTTTAATTTTTTTTCAACTTTTATTTATTTTTGAGACAGAGAGAGACAGAGCATGAACAGGGGAGGGGCAGAGACAGAGGGAGACACAGAATCTGAAACAGGCTGCAGGCTCTGAGCGGTCAGCACAGAGCCTGACGCGGGGCTCGAACTCACGGGCCGTGAGATCATGACCTGAGCCGAAGTCCCGAAGTCGGATGCTTAACCTATCAAGCCACCCAGGCGCCCCTAGATAGTGAGCTTTTGATGGACTTGTTTCCTAAACGGTGGTTGGAACTGTCCACCATCTTTACCGCCATCCCATGCCAACATAATATGAAAGCAAGAAAATGTCTGATGATTTAATACAAATATTTCAGTGTTTATCTAGTATAGAAAGTAGTGTTACCTTCATTAAAATTTCAATTTACACATGACTTAAAGCATTTTTTCCTCTCCCCTTACCACTCTGGATGAGTGGCTCAATGACTTAGGTGGAGAAAAGGAGAAGGCATGGGCTGGTGGATTTCAGAAACCTCTTTTCTGTCTTACTTCCAGACTCTTACAAGGTTAGGCTACATATAATTAGTCATTATTCCTATATGACAGGAATGTTTTACTTGGTGCAAATAGAATCCTATCACATAAGCCAAACTTTCAAAAAGGACTTTGTGAAATAAATTCTGAGAGGGATGCAACGAGGGCCTCTAAATTTTAGCATCTAGTTGTTTTTTGTTGCTGTTGTTTGTTTTTTATAAATTTCTTTTTTTTTTTTTTTTTTTTTTTTTTACTTTTTAGGTTTACTTATTTATTTTGAAGTGGTGGCAGAGAGAGAGGGAGAGAGAGAATATCAAGCAGGCTCCATGCTATCATCACAGAGCCCAACACTGGGCTCTATCTCACAAACCACAAGACCATGACCTGAGCTGAAATCAAGAGCTTAACTTACTGAGTCACCCAGTTGGCCCTAGCATCTAGTTTTCCAGAAATGTTTTTTGGACAAAAATAAAACCTTCAAGTTCACAAGGTAATTAATGAATGAATATTTTAAACTATAAATTCTGCTTTGAGTGAAACGTGATTACCCTTCCTTTTCATCCAGAAGCTTTAAACATGCTTTGAGGGGCGCCTGGGTGGCGCAGTCGGCTAAGCGTCCGGCTTCAGCCAGGTCACGATCTCGCGGTCCGTGAGTTCGAGCCCCGCGTCGGGCTCTGGGCTGATGGCTCGGAGCCTGGAGCCTGTTTCCGACTCTGTGTCTCCCTCTCTCTCTGCCCCTCCCCCGTTCATGCTGTGTCTCTCTCTGTCTCAAAAATAAATAAAAAACGTTGAAAAAAAATTTAAACATGCTTTGAACAGAATCTCCTAGTAATACCCACATTAGGATCATTGCCTTGCTGTAGTTGTTGCTTATTAGAGTATCATAGAAATCACTGAAATGCAACATCGTGGTCTGCCAAAGAGCATTCCTTTCAATCTGTTCTTGTCTGCCAGCAGAAGACAGGGAAGATACACTAGGGACAAAAAGATACAACTTGGAATAATAAACAAGATTGTGATATCTTTTGTGATAAATATAGAGAGCATGTAAAATCTGAAGGGGCTGACAATTTATTCCTCCATACCAAATTAAACTCACCAAAAATGTTGAGGCCTTTTTAATGTTTTCATTATAAAAACATGTCCCTAAAGATTAAAAAACAGAAACTAAATGAAAAATGAGCTCATTCATCCTGATTTTAGATAAGCAAATGTCTATTACCTTCTTTTCCTTTTAAAGTTTACATGCACTACATGCACAGCTCACACATGTGCAAACTTGCACACCTGTAAACATGCATGCAAACAAAATACTGTCATGAGCGATCTGCTGATCAGAAAGCTTTCCAACAATCTATAAAGTGATTCAATGATTTAGAAAAGTTACAAATTATGAAAGTCATAGAAAGTTCTATGCCTTTTTCCTTTATATTCAATTTAATAACATGTACTGTTATTTCTTCCTTCTTAAATACCTCTGAGTTTATTTCTTTTTTCCTCTATTCTTGCAACCCGCAGTCCCCGAGCTACTTCGTGTCTAAATTACATCAATAGACTTTTGCTTTCAGACTCTTTCTGCTTCAAACTTTTCCAGTCCCATTGGCGAAGATATCTTTCTAAAATAACCCCTTTCACTGTTACATGTCCCTCTTCCTAGGCTTATCGCTCCTCTGGGAAAACCACTTGGGAAATTGTTCAAAAGTGTTTTGCTCTTTTGATGTCATGTTTAAATCTATGAGGATGTTTTCCATGCTTGATGGAGAAATTCCTTTAACATAAGACTACATGACAAAGGAACTTCTATGAGCCAAGCCAAGCTGGTAAGATATGAGAAGGACAGAAGTAATTAGCAAAGCAAATAAACCCAGAGAACAATCAGTATATGGCAGATATCTGCATATGCATCATCTAATAGAGTGCTGAAAGGAAATTTCCTATGGAGGTTGGGAGTTTGAAAGAAATGTCTCCAGCAGTACCTTAAAAGCACTGTATTCAAAATTAAACTCAACATAGTCTCTTCTAAAAGTATTCCTCGTAATCCTCCTTCCAAATTCTTTATCTTAATGAATGGCACAATCAGATTCTATGTTAACCAAGATGAAAACTTAAGAGGTTTAGTTACATCCTATTAATGGTATTTACTTCAAATCTCAGGGATCTGCCTCTTGTGATGTATCCTTAAACCACCCAGGTCACCTCTCAACTTAACTGCAGTGGTGATATCTACTTTCGATTCCTACTTTCCGGTCTCCCATTTTTCTAATGATATTCACCACACTTCTTCCAAATTCATATTCCTGAAATTTAAAGCTACCTAAAACTTTCAATAGCTTATCCATTCTGTAGTATAATTCAGAATTATTTAGTAATTACATTATCATCATAATTATCATCATCATCATCACCATCACCATCATCTTTTCTCTAAGTAACTCCAATCTTGTCTCTTCTTCAATCTCTTCCTTATCTTGAACACTAAACTGGTGATTCCTTAAGTGCCTTATCCCCTTTGCTTACACTGTTTTTTCTTCTTAGAATGCTACTCTCCTCTTCTTAGTTTATATTCACTCATAGTTGAGTCTGCAACATTTGCTGATCTTCCATGTAGACATAACCAGATCTCTTGGGCATGCTCTGCACAGTATAGACTTCTATTACAACACCATAGCACTCTACTTCACTTTATCTGTGCCTAGTTTATTCTTCATCTACTAGTTTTTATCAGTACCATGACCACTTATTGTATTGTTTAGATAAATAATTGATTATCTTTAAAACTTCATTTAATGAATGAACAAATGAATGGATAGATATCTGGACGGATTGGTGGATGGATAAACATATGAATATAAGTATAGCTCTTTCCTAATCTAAAATTTCATTATTTTATGAGCTTTTAATGAAGTTTAAAGTTGTGATCATAGCGGCTATGAGATTGAGTAGAAGACTCAATATGTCAAGCACCCCAGAGGAAAAGAACAAAATCAGACAATCTTTCCTTGCCAGAAGTAGAAATCATAAAGGTAAGAATAGTTTAGAAAGGCACATATTAGGTGTCTTGTCTTTTTGACCTTGAGAATTGAGTTACTATGTGAACTAAGATATGAACAGGCCCAGAGAATGTCTCATTCCTTCAGTATGATTGACACGAAGAAAAAGGTATTCGATATTCTATGTAAAAAAAAAAAAAATCATTTGAAAGGCTTTGGTTCTAAAGTCTCATAAGCTTCACATGGAAAAGTTTTATGAGAGAATTCAAGACAAAATGCTGACTCAGTTCTTCCTTCAAAGAGCTTAAAAACCAGTAAGAGGGACAGACTGAAATATTTTCATAAAACATATTTCATTTTTCCTTTAGTGAGAGATAGGAGAATTTCAGTGTTAAGAGAATATGAGGGGAAAGGCACATGTAAGTATAATCAGGAAGTTTAGAGGGGTGTAATTTAAGCTGGGACATGAACAATGAGAAAGAGGCTAAGTAGGTTGAAATGAAGGTATTGTAGGGGACATGGGGAGAGAAAAATGGTTCAAGCTTTTACTAACCCAAGAGTCCATGGCACCAATTCCATGATTATTGCCCATGATTTGCAATAAAGTTCATCAGATTCAAAAGGACTTAACTGTCAATGGATTTGGGTTATAATAAATGATAAGAGCCTAATTTAAGTGGAATTTAGGTAGTTTCCAGTAACTTGGGGATTTTATTATTATTTATTTTTATGTAATAAGATTTTGACCCATATTAAATCGTTGTCACCTCTGCCACCAAGTCAATGTTAATTAATGGAAAGACTGCAGTTTTTAAATCAAGTAATATTCGGAGCTAAATAGACTCTACTATTCTTTTTGATAAACAACAGTCTCATCAAGATGGACTATTGAGAGATTATTTTTTCTAGAACAATTATGAAATTGGCCCAGCATAAATACACTAATTTAAGTAGATAGAGTATGTTTGGTTTATTGAAATGAATCCTTTCAGCAGCGAAAAAAACACCCTTGAGAATGTTGTTAAGACAATATAACAAGTTAGATTAATATAGATTTGACCAGCAAATGATTCCTCACTTACTGGCCTTTGGATTTCAATAATATTTAGCCAGAGGCTGTTTTTCAAGTACTGTCACTTGGGCTTTTTATAATGAAAGGCAGAAAGGAAGCTTTAATGAGCTCTACCCAAGTTCATAACATTCAGACTCCAAAACCCAGGAAACAAAACCAGCCACCTGTAAATGTTTGACCTATCGTTCAGAAGGGAATTCTTTGCAAAGAGGTAGAGATTTGTAGAATATAGAAGTGAGGGTGGGAAAATGTCGACAGATAAAACTTTCCTACTTGCAAATTTAATAAAGCCAGCCTGATTCTACTCTTTTAGGTAAAATTATTCAGGAGTATATTCCCAGAGTGATCTGGAAAAATAACTTGCATTGAAAACTGTGCTCAATGCATTAGCACAATTGTGACAACTGTGACAGGTCTGTTACTCCAAAAGTACTAGTGAATGTGTTAAATATTTTTTTTCCTGATAACCCAAAATTTTGGAACTCTTTTGGAATATCTTTAGAGGGAGTAAATAAAGCTACATCTCATAGGAGTTTAACTCTAGACCTGCCATTCTCTCAGTGGGCACTGATATGTATTAGCAAAAAGGGGGTGGGGGGATAGGCCTTAAAATAATGTGAGATTAAAAGTTCCATTTATAAAATACTTACGGTGAACATTTGACTAGATATTTTATCAGGGCTACTGTACAAGGAAAGTATTTCTATTTTACAAATAAAGAAATTCAAACTATGATAGGTAAGTAACTTACACAAAGTCATATATCTAGTAAATAGGAATGCTGGGATTCAAACTCAGAATTTTCTGATTCCAGGGAATAAGCAATTCTCTAGCATCACCCTAGTTCATTTTCCTCAAATGTGAATCTTACCTGTACCAATTTAAATTTTCATCTGCCTAGGGCGCCTGGGTGGCTCAGATGGTTAAAGCGTCAGACTTCACCTCAGGACATGAGGTCATGATTCCGGAGTTTGAGCCCCTCATCCAACTCTCTGTTCTCAGCACAGAGCCCGATTGAGACCCTCTGTCCTCTCTCCTCTGCTCCTCCCTGTTTCTCTCTACCCATCCACAACTCATGCACATGCCTATGCTCTCTCTCTCTGCCTCTCAGAAATAAACATTAAAAGTTCATATCTGCCTGAATTATGTTATTTAGAGAAAAGGTTTTTAATCTTTATATTTGTGTGTGTGAATGTATGCATGTGTGTATGTGCATGTGTGTGAATGCATGTGTTCCCTATCGACCTAGAGAGTATCAGAAGAGCTGGAATCATTTCTACAATATTCTCATATTCTTTAGGATTTTTCTGTAAATTCATAAAGAAAAATTGGGGCATGAAGTGATGATCCTGTGATTATTTTTACTGAAGCTCGTTTTTAAAGTATTTAAAACATCTCATTTGTTTGAATAGAGAATACTGACATATGACTCCAAATTTAAAAAGCATAAACGTTTATACAATGATAGTCCCCTCCAAACTTTGCCACCAGCCAACCAGTTTTCCTGCCTCAGTCATCTAGTGTTATCAATTATTTGAATATCCTGGCAGTTCTTTTTTTCTTTTATACTTATACAAGTAAATACACACCCATACATATTTAAAACATGTATAGATGTATCTCATATACTTATAGTTCCTCTTTCTTACCAAAAGGGTAATCGAGTATACTTCTGCACATCTCAGCATCTTTATTTTCGTTTAGCATTATTCCATATCAATACATAATGAGTTTCCCTGTCCTTTTTTATGGTTATCCATTACTCCATTATACGTATGCACCATAATTTATGTAATTAGACTTTTTTATAATAGACCTTTAAGATGTTTCTGAGTTTTTTCAAAAAAAAACCTTAAATTAATATCTTTTCATACATAAGTGATTTCTTATAAATTCAAGTGGAATTGACAGGTCTAAGGGTGTGTATCTTTATAATTTTGATATACAATTGTATGGTCCATGAATCACATTATGGAAAACAAGCAATGCAGAATGAAAGCCCCTATCAGTAAAAATAAAAAGATCTGTAATTCACAGAATGTAACAGAGCTGCATTCTTATGACTAAATTAAGATAAAACTCACAAATCACATGAATCATAAATTCTCTCATGGAGAATTCATAAAGCTCCCATGGAGCTTTCTCTGTTACCCACTCTCAAATTAATAAGTACAACAAAAACTGCCATTTAACGGACACTTACAAAGGCTAGACTTGTATACACAGTATTACATGTAATCCTCATAACAACCCTACAAGGTGGACACTATTAGCACCATTTTACAAATAAGGAAGTTAAGGCTGAGAAATTAATTAAAAGGGAAACTTTATATATCAAGTAATTGATGGGGCATAAGCAACAAACCCAGGTAAAGCTGATTCCAAATATCTTTACAAGACCACATAATGTTGTATGAGAGAGAATAAAATGGACAAATTTAAATTTTGAAATGCATCTAAGAATCTCTTGGAAAATTCTTAGCAGTGCTACTGCTGGGTCATAGGGTAGATCTATTTTTATTTTTTGAGGAACCTCCACACTGTTCTCCAGAGTGGCTGCACCAGTTTGCATTCCCATCAACAGTGCAAGAGGGTTCCCGTTTGTCCATGTCCTCACCAGCACCTATAGTCTCAGGATTTGTTCATTTTAGCCACTCTAACTGGCATGAGGTGATATCTGAGTGTGGTTTTGATTGTATTTCCCTGATGAAGAGTGACATTGAGCATCTTTTCATATGCCTGTTGGCCATCTGGATGTCTTCTTTAGAGAAGTGTCTATTCAAAATTAAAAATAGATCTACCCTAGGACCTAGCAATAGCACTGCTAGGAATTTACCCAAGGGATACAGGAGTACTGATGCATAGGGGCACTTGTACCCCAATGTTTATAGCAGAACTTTTAACAATAGCCAAATTATGGAAAGATCCTAAATGTCCATCAACTGATGAATGGATAAAGAAATTGTGGTTTATATACCCAATGGAATACTACGTGGCAATGAAAAAGAATGACATATGGCCTTTTGTAGCAACATGGATGGAACTGGAGAGTGTTATGCTATGTGAAGTAAGTCATACAGAGAAAGACAGATACCATATGTGTTCACTCTTATGTGGATCCTGAGAAACTTAACAGAAAACCATGGGGGAGGGGAAGGAAAAGAAAACAAATTTAGAGAGGGAGCCAAAACATAGGAGACCCTTAAAAACTGAGAACAAACTGAGGGTTGATGGGGGGGTGGGAGGGAGGGGAGGGTGGGTGATGGGCAATGAGGAGGGCACCTGTTGGGATGAGCATTGGGTGTTGTATGGAAACCAATTTGACAATAAATTTCATAATTAAAAAATAAATAAATAAATAAACATTAAAAAATAAAAAAAGAAATTCATCTAAGTTAACATTTTCTCAGTTTAAATTTCTTCTATTTACACTTAAAAATGATGAGTCTGAAACTAGGAGAACTTCACAAACCACACTCAAGAGTTTTAGTGACTGATTACATTTAGTAACAATTTTTAAATTTCTGCAATGGAAAAATATTATAACTAATTTCTTAAAGCTCCATTTCAAAGGAAACATCTCAAATAAGTACCAGGTCTTTTGTTTTCATTTTTGTTTTCTTTTGTTTTAGGTGTTATTTCCCAAAGGCCAAAGCATATCACAGAAGAAAGAGGGTAAAATTTTCATGAGGAATGTTGGTTAACTTCTAGTTAGAGATCTGTTCAGCCATATGTGCATGCTAGATGAATCACAAGAAAGAGAATAGTTAGCTGGGTAATTTTTTTAAATTATTATCATTATTATTATCATTATTGTTACAATTGCTAATATGGTTCATATTGCATGAAATTTTGTGGGTTTTTTTTATACTGTAAGAACTCCATTGTCCTGTGTCCTTTCTAAAACATTAATAATAGGGACTTGGAAACATTATCATATGAAAAAAAGCACTTGAAATAGGTTGCCACAGAAGTGCTTTTCTTTCTTTATTCATGTGACACTAATCAATTTTAAAGTGAACATGCAACCTTCAACTAAATATCCCCATTACTAAGATGGACTTAGCTTTTATGCTATTTTGTTGTTGTTGCAATTCTTTATAATGGACAATTACAGTATTACTAAGACACAATTTTTAGGTCGTGTACCTTTTTTTTTTAATCAAAGGAAAAGAAAACAATTGGGTCAGTTAATAGTCTACCAGCTTTTATACTAAAGTTCTCTAAGAAAAAGAGTGTTAGGATATGTTCTAGATTATTTTCACATACAATAATAATCACATGAACATTATTCTTTTAGGAACCAACAGTAATTCAAACATAAAACAGTAAGGTTAATAAAGTTCCCCATTTGAAGCCATTAGTCCTATACAATATATTGTGTCTGCTGTCAATTCTATTACCTGGCTTCGTCAAAAGCTTCTATCAGCAACCACTTCTTATATACATTTTTAAAGTAAAACCTTGCCTAAGAATGTTAGCATTCTGCTCTGCATTTATCATGGAGAAGGAAATAGACAAAACAGGCCAGATTATCTACATTGCAAAAACACAGTTAAGAACAGGATCATTTAAAACATCTGAAACTTCAGTAATGCCCTTGAACTTCAATCTCTACATTTTGAAACATTATTTCTGGGGTGACTGGGTGGCTCAGTTGGATAAGGGTCTAACTCTTGATTTCGGCTCAGTTCATGATCTCATAGTTTGTGAGTCCGAGCCCCCTTTTGGGCTCTACACAGTCAGTGGGATTCTCTCTCTTCCTCCCTCTTTCTCCGCCCCTTCCTGTTCGTGTGCTCTATCTCAAAATAAGTAAATAAACTTTAAAAATAAAATATAATTTTAAAGTAACATGTAAAAAATGAAGAAAGGGAAATAACATATCCAGAGTGAAGGAAGTCAAAATTATTTCAGATTGTTTTATCTCTAAATTTTAAAGCATGGAGATATGTATGATGGATAAAATGAAAGATAGGGTTTGAATCCTCTCCTAGTCACTTAGCTGTGACCCTGGCATTTAAATATATGGACAAAAAAAAGTATCTAGTGTGACATATGAGGGCATGAATCACAGCTCCTGATGTGGAGTAGTTAGTTGGTCAACGGATGTTACCGTTTCTTTTCTCTTACATCTGCATATTTTTTTATGTCTCTGTTCTTAAAACTTTTTATATTAGACCCCGGCTTCATCCTTTGTTCTACCTCTATGCCATGCACACACAACCTTCTGCAAATTTATTCATTCTTCTACAATCCCATTGCCCTAGATCCTCAAAATGGAACTGCCACACCAGCCTTTTAATTTGGCCTGCTTCTCTACACCTGCTTGTCTCAGTCTATTCTGTACTTTTCATCCCAACTAACTATGATGATGGGGCCCTTCTAAATTATACCGTATGTGTTATTCTCAGAAAAAATAAATGTATTAACTATGTCCCACAAAACTCTGCTCTATGTCCTTTGTCTCAAAAGATCTGCTGCTTATATCTCTATAAATTTCACTCAACTCAAAGACAAATGTCATCTCCATAAAGAATTTCTAAATGTTTTTAATTTCAAGTAATCTAATCCAACTCTGAATTTCCAAATCTCAAGATAACATCATTTTCCTATTGTAAAATGCACTATAGTTAATTTGGAAAGTATATAATGGAATATAATAAATTAAAGCCATTTAGAATTCCACAACCAAAGAATACTTATTATTATGTAGACCTGTATGCCTCTAGAGGAGCAGGCAGCATAATATATGGACACATGTGTTTATCTGATTATTTTAGGATATATATATATGTAGACTTAAATTGCTAGGTAGAAACTGTTGAAAAATTCTAAAACTTTTATTATTTAGAAATTTATCTCTAAATATTACATAAATTTATGCCCCATCAATGATACATAATGATGCCTATATCTTCACACATTTGCCATCATTTGAAAGTATATTAAAATGTTTCTGTATTTAAATATTTCAAAATTAAAATCTTTCCCAAATTAGTAATTTAGAATGTTCCCCCAAAGTTGTTTCAAATTTCATTTCTTTGGTTATTAGCAAAGCTAAATATTTTACCACATGTTCGCCACTTTATTTATAAATTATATATTTTTTTGTCCAGTGTTTTCTTCTTAGACTACAATGTTTTTCTCAAATCTTAATAATCTCAGAGGGTAAAATATCAATATATAGTGAAAATATTTTTTACTAGTTTTGCTTTACAAATGTATCAGTTTAATGTCCAGAAATTCAATTTTTCCTGTAACTATATATTTAAATATTTTCATTTATTTTTTTGCCTATGAGTTTATACTTATAAAGCTTTGTTATATTTCAAGATTGGATTAATATTTACTGATATTTTGTTTCTGGTTATTTAATATTTTTTATTCATTTTTTCATATTTTACTCTATATCTTGAATTTTTTTGGGGGGGTGCATAATGTATACCAGCTGAATTGTCCCCCACCTCCAATTCATTCTCTGATATTCTTACCCCTAGAATGTAGCTGTATCTGGAGACAAGGCATTAAAAAATGTAATGAATTTAAAATGAGGTCATGGGGGTGGCCCTAATCCAATATGACTGGTGTCCTTACAAGAAGACCATTTGAAGGAAGGCACAGGAATAATATGGCCATTTGCACACCAAGGAGAGAGGCCTCACATGAAACCAACAATGCTAACACCTTGACTGTGGACTTCTAGTCTCCAAAACTGTGAGGAAATAAATTTTTGTTGTGTAAGTGACCTAATCTATAGTACTTGTATGGCAGCCCTAGCAAATTAATACATATAAGAAAAAAAAAAATCCAGCTTTACTTCCTGACAAATAAATACACATTTTTCCAACATTCTTTATTTATGATGTTTTTCATCAAAGAATTAAAATCATGGAATACATTCATATATATATATTTTTTTTCTTGAGTATTTATACTGTTCTATTAATTGTAGAGTTACTTAATGAAAATTTAAAAATAATGGTTGATGCAGTTTCTCTTCCTTACACTTTAATTAAAAAAAAATGTACTGACTTTTCTTAAGCATTTATATTGAGATACACTTTTGGATTAGGCAATAAAGTTCTGAAAAATAATATTAATGAGAGTTTGTTTACAATTGCATTACTTTAAAAATTAATTTGAGAATGATGTCTTTAGAATATTGAGTGGGTCTATCAATTAATTATAAATGGTTTTATTTATTCAAGTTTCTCTTAGCTGTTTAATATATTTAGAGTTTTCTTCATGTTAGGTCTGTATATATTTCTTCCTATATCTTTTCTTCCTTCATTAATTATATATCCAACCATCACAGTGAACAATCTTATTAATTCTCATAACTTGTATAATAAAAATGATAATTTTGACCATCTTTTTATCATATGCACCAATTTATGCTTTTCTTACTACATTAGATAGGACTTTTATTACAGTGAAACTAATAATAATGATGCCAGAAATATTGTTTTAGGAAAATTCTTGGTCAAACATCCAAACAGATACCCATTTCTTTGGCCGCATTCAATTTACACAATAAGTTTCTTTGATAAATCAGTGAGTAAAACATTTATAACTCCAAAAGACAACCATCAACCACTGAGTTTGTCAATTATATTTATTTTATTTTCAACTGAAGGTGGCATTAATAATCAGATATCGCCCATATCATTTTTCATCTCTTGTTTAATAAGGATTATTTCTTTGAATTGCTTCAGTTGTTGAAGCATTATTGGAGATCCCCCACCATCCTGCTAATACACAAATGCCTGTGCATGCACACACACACACACACACACACCTTGTGTTTTAGGAGAGCAAACTTAAAAGAAATCCTAGTTAAGTCTCCATGATCATAAAAGACTACATCACTAGAGTCAGTGTGAACTTACTCTTCTCCCTCTTTTAAAACAAAAATGATTCATAATTAGGATATCCAACTATGAATTCTACAAAGACCTGATATCATAATTTTGGCGATAACTGTACTGTTTAATCTTGTCCTCTTTTTATTGCTCTAACATTTTCTTCATTGGAAAGTGGTGTGTGTGTGTGTGTGTGTGTGTGTACCTATATATATCTTATTCCCCTTTCTAGACCAAAAGCTGCTCAAGGGCAAAATTCATGCTTGATGTATCCACTGTTGCCTACTCCAATACCTTCTACACTGTGGAGATATTCAGTGAATGCATGATGACTGAATACATTTTATTATTCTATTTTGTGACATTTTTATTTACTCAATGCTTTATTTCTAAAAAGTTATAAATTAATCAATGTGCTTTTCCCTGTCACTTGTATTAGAAAAAATATATTTACAAAGTGTTCTTAATTGGTTTGTTATATATCTTGAGGGAAGTTTTCTCTTTTTGTTAGTTCCCCAAACATAGTAATATGAAGAATGTCACTGAATGTTGGGGTAAGAAACATTAATTCCTGCCCCCTAAGATTCATTGTGAGTCAAAGCAGACATTCAGTAATATTTTAAATATAATTTTTTGAGAGCACTAAAAAGGTCACACATTCCTCTTTTCTATTTTTTCTGTAAAATTATTATATTTGTTTTATAAATTATAAATAACTTTAAATTTTTAATAAACTGTATAATCTAAACACATTTGTATAATAAAATTATAATTTTAAATACACTATGCTTACAAAAACTGTGGTAAGCTGCATAAGACCAGTCCTCAAAAGATAAATCCACATTAAAGTGAAACATCATAAAAAATACATGGAAAAATGCAATAAGAAACAACATAATTACTCTGGATTAAAAAAGAAAACAGCATGGAGTGGAGGAGAATAAAAATCTATCAGGTCCCTAGATTATATTATCTTTATTGTGACAAACTTTAAAAAATTATTATGATTAATTTTATTACTCTTAAATAAAATAAAAGTTAAAAATGGACTAAAGGCCTTCCTTTCAGTTTGTTCATTAATATTTGACATTTGACTCATCGGTAAGTCTCTTACCTGGATACACATAAGAAACATACAGTCTTCTAAAATACAGAGCCCCTACCCTAGATGCCTATATTTTAATTCAAATAGTACAGATATAAAGTTCCTATGGATTATCTGAAAATAATTACAAGAAAGTCAAAGAGCTATTTTTATTTTTCTTATACAAAATGGCCCACTATTTTTTCTTAGTTGTTCCTGGGTTTCAGAAAATTGGTTCAAATCTATGAATTATATACAGTAGTGAGGATACCTGTGTAGAGTTTATATATAGCACAAAAAATTGAAATCATTTAACTAACTTTAATCAGTCATATAAATTGTCTTAATACTTAATTTAGAGAGGTGTTTCTGTTCAGAATCCTTGCAAGTTTCCCCTCTGCTTAGACATCCATCCTTGAAGGTCACGATATTAGTTTTCTAAGGGCTTACATAACAAAGTACCACAGACTGGGTGGCATAAACAAAAGAAAATTGTTTTGTCACTATTTTAGAGTTGAGAAGTTCCAGATCAAGGTGTTGGCTGTATTGGTGTTTTCCAATGTAGATGGCAGTCTTCTTCCATTGTCTTTTCATGGTCTTCCCTTTGTACTTGTCTATGTCTTATTTTCTCCTTTTTTCTTTTTAATTTTATTTCTTTTTAAATTTTAATTTCAGTGTGGTTAACAGACAGTGGGGTATTAGTTTCAAGTGAACAATATAGTGTGTGAACAATTCCATATATTTTACTCAGTGCCCATCAAGGTAAGTGTACTCTTAAACCTCCTCACTTATTTCACCCATCTCTCCACTCACCACCCTTCTGGTAACACCAAGTTTGTTCTTTATTGTTAAGAGTCTGTTTTTTTGCCTTTTTCCTTTGTTTTGTTTCTTAAACTCTACATATGAGTGAAATCATATGGTAACTGTGTTTCTCTGAGTGGCTTATTTCACTTAACATAATACACTGTAGCTCCATGCATGTTGTTGAAAATGGTAAGATTTCATTCTTTTTGTGTGTGTGGCTGAATAATATTCCTGTGTGTGTGAGTGTGTGGGTGTGTGTACCACATCTTCTTATCCATTCATCTATCAATGGCGACTTAAACCATTTCCATAATTTGGTAGTGTAAATCATTCTGCAATACACATAGGAGTGTATATATCCCTTCAAATTAGCATTTTTGTATTATTTTGACAAATATATGATAGTGCAGTTACTGGATTATAGGGTAGTTGTATTTTTAATTTTTTGAGGAGCCTCTATACTGTGTTCCACAGTGGCTGCACCAGTTTACATTTCCACCAACAGCATACATGGGTTTCTTTTTCTCCACATCCTCATCAAATCTTGTTTCCTTTGTTTTTTATTTCAGCCATCTGACAGGAGTGAGGTGATATCTCATTGTGATTTTGATTTTCATTGTCCTGATGATGAGTGATGTTGAGCATCTTTTCGTGTGTCTGTTGGTCATTTGTAAGTCTTTGGAGAAATGTTTGTTCATGTCTTCTGCCCATTAAAAAAAAAATGTTAATTTACTTTTGAGAGAAAGAGAGAGAGTGTGTGTGAGTGGAGATGGGGCAGAAAGAGGGAGACACAGAATTCGAAGCAGGCTCCAGGCTCTGAGCTGTCAGCACAGAGCTCGACATTGGGCTTGAGTTCACAGACCATGAGATCATGACCTGATGTGAAGTCGTGAGATCATGACCCGATTGAGCCACCCAGGCACCCTGCATCTTCTGCCCATTTTTTAATTGGATTATTTGGAGAGTTATTATTCATTCATTCATTCATTTAGAATTGTATTGTATAACTCCTTTATATATTTTGGATACTAAACCTTTATTAGTTATATCATTTGCAAATATCTTCTCTCATTCAGTAGGTTGTCTTTTAGGTTTTGTGTTTCCTTTGCTGTGCAGAAGGTATTTATGTATGTATGTATATATGTATGTATATATTATGTATGTATTTATGTATTTATTTATGTTTTGATGTAGTCCTAATAGTTTATTTTTACTTTTGTTTTCCTTGCCTCAGGAGATGTATCTAGAAAGATGCTGTTATGGTCAATGTCAGGAGAGATTACTGCCTGTGCTCTCTTCTAGGATTTTTATGGTTTCAGGTCTCACATTTAGGTCCCTAATCCACTTTGAGTTTATTTTTGTGTAAAGTATCAGAAAGTGGTCGTTTCATTCTTTTGCATGCAGTTGTCCAATTTTCCCAACACTATGTGTTGAAAGCCTGTCATTTTCCCATTGCATATTCTTGCTTCATTTGTCAAAGATTAATTGACCATATAATTGTGAGTTACTTTCTAGCCTTTCTATTCTGTTCTTTGATCTATGTGTCTGCTTTTTTGTGCCAGGACCATACTGTTTTGATTACTGTAGCTTTGTAATATAATTTAAGGTCTGGGATTGTGACACTTCAGTTTTATTTTTATTTTTCAAGATTACTTTAGCTATTCAGTATCTTTTATGATTTCAAACATATTTTAAGATTGTTTGTCCTAGTTCTGGTAAAAATGCTGTTGGTATTTTGATAGGGATTGTACCAAATCTGTAAGTTGCTCTGAATAGTATAGACATTTTAACAATATTTGTTCTTCCAATCATAAGCATGGAATGTTTTTTCATTTCTTTGTGTTATCTTCACTTATTTTCATCAATGTCTTACAGTTTTCAGAGTGCAGGTCTTCTCCCTCCTTCGTTAAATTTATTCCTAGTATATTATTATTTTCATGCAATTGTAAAAAGGATTGATTT
Organism: Panthera uncia; assembly: GCF_023721935.1. Taxonomy (NCBI): domain Eukaryota; kingdom Metazoa; phylum Chordata; class Mammalia; order Carnivora; family Felidae; genus Panthera; species Panthera uncia. The sequence goes on from NW_026057577.1 coordinate 97,538,587, forward strand.
CTTTTTTTTAATTTTTTTTAACGTTTATTTATTTTTGAGACAGAGAGAGACAGAGCATGAACACGGGAGGGTCAGAGAGAGAGGGAGACACAGAATCTGAAACAGGCTTCAGGCTCTGAGCGGTCAGCACAGAGCCCGACGCGGGGCTCGAAATCATGGACCGCGAGATCATGACCTGAGCCGAAGTCGACGCTCAACCGACTGAGCCACCCAGGTGCCCCAGGATTGATTTCTTAATTTCTATTTCTGCTGCTTTATTATTAGTGTTTAGAAATTCAACAGATTTGAGATTTCTGTACATTGATTTTATATCCTGCAATCTTACCAAATTCATTTATTAATTCCAGTTGATTTTTTGGTGGTCTTTAGGGTTTTCTATATAGAGTATCATGTCATGTGCAAATAGTGAAAGTTTTACTTCTTCCTTACCAATTTGGATGCCTTTTATTCCTTTCTCCTGTCTGAATTTTAGGGGTAAGACTTCCAGTACTATGTTGAATAAGAGTCATGAGAATGGACATCCTTGTCTTGCCCTTGATCTTATGGGGGAGCTCTCAGTTCTTCATAATTGAGTATGATGTTAACAGTTGGTTTTGCATACAAGGCCTTTATTATGTTGAGATATGTTGCCTCTAAACCTACTTTGTTGAGGGTTTTTATCATTAATTGATGTTGTATTTTGTCAAATGCTTTTTCTGTACCTATTGGAACAATCATATGGTTTCTATCCTTTCTCTTATTGATGTGATGTTATCACATTGACTTATTTTTGAATATTGAACCACCCTTGCATTCCAGAAATAAATCCCACTTGATCATGGTGAATGATTTTTTCAACATATTCTTGGTTTTGGCTTGTTAGTAACTTGCTGAGGATTTTTGTACCTAAGCTCATCAAAGATACTGGCCTGTAGTTTTCTTTTTTGTGGTGTTTTCAGATGGTTTTGTTTAGGATAATGCAGGCCTCATAGAATGGATTTCTTTCCTCTTCTATATTAGAGAATAATTGAGAAGAATAGGTATTAACTCCTCTATAAACGTTTGGCAGAATTCACCTGTGAAACTGTTTCTTCCTGGATTTTTGTTTGCTGGGAGGTATTTTGTTGTTTTTGTTTTTTAAATTACTGATTCAATTTCATTGCTGGTAACTGGTCTGCTCAAATTTTCTACTTCTTCCTGTTTCAGTTTTGGTAAGTTTTATGTTTCTAGGAATTTATTCACTTATTCATATAATTTTTCACAATATTCTGTTATGATCCTTTGTATTTCTGTAGCATCAGTCTTATTTTCTCTTTTTATAAGGACACCAGTCATATTGGATCAGGGCTCCCCTAATGACCTAATTTACCTCTGTAAATACACTATGTCCAAATACAGTCACATTCTGAGGTACTATGGGTAAAGACCAATATATGACTTTGGGTGGGACACAATTTGGCTTATAACAATCACATTCTTGAAGAAACTTTTTCTGATGTCCTCATACCATCCCCCATACTCATTTATGTCTCCAAAAATTGCCGTTTTGTAACAGGCTCACAATGTACATTGTTCTCCAACCTTGGTAATATAATCTGTTTTATATTAGTTTAAAAAATATATATCCTGAAGGGAAATGGCTATCATTTCTCTTTGTCATTTTCCCTATAGCAATTTTCAAAAATTACATCTATTTCATAGGACTGTCATGAATATTATATAGTGTAGGATAACATGGCATTGGTCTGATACATGATTTGTACTTATAACTCAATAAATAATCATTATTCTTCACCATCTTACTCTCCCTCATCTTTTCTTCTCTATTACACATAAACATACACATACACACACAGGCACACATGAAGGAAGCACGATTCTAAAAATGTACATTTAATAAGTGACTACATATCTGCTTAAACTGAATGTGGTAAACATTTCTAATTTTCCTTCAGGGAAGCCACAACATGTTCCACGAGAAGAAAACATAATTCGAGGCACATGGATGACTAAGTCAGTTAATCATCCAACTCTTGATTTCTGCTCAGGTCATGCATGATCTCACGGTGATGGTGATGGGGGGGGTGTGGGATCAAACCCTGCATCTGGCTCCATGCTGTGTGTTGTGCCTGGTTGGGATTCTCTCTCTCCCTCTCTCTGTGGCCCTCCCCTGCTCACATTCTCTTTGTCTCTCTTGCAATAAGTAAATAAACATTTTTTAAATAGGGAAGTTATTCAAAAGAAGAAGCACATAATTCTTTAAGCTTCCTTTGGATTTGTCAGTCTTTTCTAGGAATGCTGTCAATGTCCTTATTGACAGAATATTCTTTTTCTAACTAACTTATTTTTTTTAAGTTTAGTTACTTTTGAGAGACAAAGAGACAGAGTGCAAGTGGGGAAGGAGCAGAGGGAGATGGAGACACAGCATATGAGCAGGGTCCAGGCTCTGAGCTGTCAGCTCCAAGCACAATGCGGGGCTGCCACTCATGAACCACAGGATCATGACCTGAGCCGAACTTGGACGCTTAACCCACAGAGCCACTCAGGCCCCTAACTAATTTAAATAGATAACAGTATCTACCATTTCTGAATACAGTTTTGTTCTTGGCTATGTTCTAGGTACTTCATATACACAACTGAATTTGATATGATAATAATTGTGTATTACAGGTGTTATGTCCAGGTTTTACAGAGTAAAAAGACACACTAAGAGGGATTAAATAATAGAACACATATTAGACAGTGGCAATATTAAATTTTAGCCCAAGCATCTCTGTTGAAACTCTGCTGTTGTTACTATTTTTTTCTTTGACTTAAAACAATAACTGGAACAATGGCAAAATGATTGCACTTGGTTGAATAGTATCCCCTGACAAATTCACATCTATATGAAACATGCATTTGAAATACAGTCTTTGCAGATGTGATCAAGTTAGGATGAGGTTATACTGGATTAGGGTGGGCCCTACATCCAATAGGATCAGTGCCATTATAAGAAGAAATTCTGCCTGAAGATTGTAGCAACAACTTCTGCTGCAGTTTCCAGCCTGCCAACCTAACCTGTGAATTTTGGATTTGCCAGCCCCCACAATCACATAAGCCAATTCCTTAAAATAAATCTCTTTAAGTATCCTTTGGGTTTTGTTTCTCTCATGAGCCCTGACTGACATATCGATCTCACGAGTTCATTGCCTATTCTCAGGAACTGTCACATCTCTCCATTTCACCTGAGAAACAGAAAGTTTCCCTGTGATGGAGAATGAAAAGGTTGGATAAAATATCTTCTTAGTTATGACAAAAGAGATGGTCTGGTGTCTTAGACAATTTTTACAAGTAAAATTCTGGGTGCTTGGGGATTTTTACATTCTCCAAAATATTTTTCTAAAATACATTTTATTATTTTTTAATTTTTATTTTGAGAGAGAGAGAGAGAGAGGGAAGGAGGGAGAGAGAGAGAGAGAGAGAGAGAACAGGGGAGGAGGGGCAGAGGGAAAGGGCGAAAAAGAATCTGCACTGTTAGTGCAGAGCCTGACACAGGGCTCAAACTCACCAATGGGAGATCATGACCTGAGCTGAAATCAAGAGTTGGATGCTGAACCAATTGAACCACCCAAGTGCTCCTAAAATACATTTTTGAATACATTTCTCATGCAATCATTCATTTGCCTTTTCTTTGATATTAATTTGATCAATACACTTCAAAGCAATAGAATGTTGTGATTGCATGGTTTAAACCAAGCAATCATACTCATCACTCTGGATAATATCTTTATATGCTGTACACATTTATACCTGTGTTACTCCTCAAAATAAACATGCAATTAAAATACTGGCTTACCATGTTAGTAATACTGCTGTTTAAATTAAATAGCCTTATCTAGAAAAAAAATGGAAGAAGGAAAAAAAGGAAAAAAGAAAAAAATAATAAAACCCTTTCAATCAGTTTGGTGTTCTTACATTTGCATGAATATTTTAACCAAGAACATTTTTTAAATACTTGAAAGCATCCTGTTTCTTAGTTTCCAAGTTTTATTGAAATAGAAATGATATATATCATTGTATTAGTTTAAAATGTATGCATAATGATTTGATATATGTATATATTGAGAACTGATGACCACAATAAGTTTAGTTTCTTAACATTCATCACCTCACATAATGAAAATTTTTTTCTTGTTAAGAGAACTTTTAAGATTTATGCTCTTTCAAATACAAAATACAGTATTGTTAACCATAGTTACCATGCTGTACATTACATCCCCTGGATTTATTTACCTTATAATTGGACGTTTGTACCTTTTGACCACCTTTACTCTATTCACCCATCCCTGAGCCCCCACCTCTGGCAACCACCAATCTGTTCTCGGTTTCCATGCATTTGCTTGCTTGTTTGTTTGTTTTGTAGATTCCATATATAAGTGAGATCACACAGTATTTGTCTTTCTTTTGATGACTTATATCACTTGGTATAATGTCTTCAAGTTCCACTCATTTTGCCACAAATGGCAGGATTTCCTTCTTTTTAAAGACTGAATATTCCACATACCCCATACACGCACGCGCGCACACACACACACACACACACCACATACCGTACATATACCATACTTACTTTATCCATTCATCCATCAATGAATGTTTAGGTTTTTCCATGGTCTTGGCTGTTGTAAATAATGCTGAAGTGAATATACGAATGCAAGTATCTTTTTGAAAGTGACTAGTGATTTCATTTCCTTCATATGTACCCAGAAATGGAATTGCTGGATAATAGATGGATTTTTAATTTTTTGAGTTATCTCCATACTGATTTTCATAGTGGCTGCACCAATTTATATTCCCATGAGTAGTACACAAGGACTCCTTTCTCTACACAACCTCACTGATACTTATTACCCTTTGTCTTTTTTTAACAGCCATTCTAATAAGTGTGAGGTAATATCTAATTGTGGTTCTAATTAGTCTTTCCCTGATTAGCACCTTTTCATGTAAAATTTGTATGTCTTCTTTGGAAAAATGCCCACTCAGTTTCTCTGCCCTTTTATTAATCAGATTGCTTGTTGTTTTTGCTATGGAGTTATAGAAATTCTTTATATATTTTAGATATGAACCCTTTATTACACATGAACCCTTTATCACATATATGATTTGTAAATATTTTCTCCCATTCTGTAGGTTGCTTTTTCATTCTTTTGATGGTTTCTTTCACTGTGCATAAGGTTTTAGTTTGATGCATTCCCACTTGTTTCTGTTTTCTTGTGTCGATTGCACATTTAATGTCAAATCCAAAACATCTTTTCCATGACTGATTTCAAGGAAATTACCACCTGTGTTTTCTTCTAGAAGTTTTATGTTTTCAGGTAGCATGTTTGAGTCTTTAACACACTTTAATTTGATCTTAGAGTATGGTGTGACATAGTTGACCAGTTTCATTGTTTTGCATGTGGCTGTCCAGTTTTCCCAACACCTTTTATAGAAGAGATTATCCCCTCCCCATTGTATTTTCTTGTGTCCTTTGTCATAAATTAATCGATCATATATGTAAGTTTATTTCTCTAAGTTTATTTTCTATTCTATCCTTGCACTCTGAAATAAGTCCCACTTGATCATGGTATACAATTCTTTTAATGTAGTGTTGTATTTGGTTTGCTAATATTTTGTTGAGGATTTTTAATCTATATTCATGAGGGATACTGGCCTTTGGGTATCTTTTCTTTTAGTATCTTTATCTGGTTTTGTTATCAGCATAATGCTGGTTTCATAAAACAAATTCCAAAGTTTTCCTACCTCTTCTATTGTTTCTTGAAATGTTTGGAAAGCAGTGGTTTAACTACGCTTTAAATGTTTCATAGAATTCACCAGGGAAGCCATCTGGTCCTGAACTTTTCTTTGTTGGGAGGTTTTTGATTACTGTTTCATTCTCCTTATAAGTAATTGATCTGTTCAGATTTTCTATTTCTTCATGATCCAGTTTTAGTACATTGTATATTTCTAGGAATTTAGCCATCTCTTCTAGGTTGTCCAATTTATTGGTTTATAATTGTTCACAGTAGTATCTTATGAGGCTGTGCATTTCTGTGCCATCAGTTGTAATATTTCTTTTGTTTTTTATTTTATTTGAGCCCACTTTCTCCTTTTCTTTGTGAGTCTAGCTAATAGGTTGTCTATTTTCTTTACATTTTTTAAAGCAGCTTTTAGTTTCATTTTCTATTTACTTCTTCATCCCTATTTTATTTATATCCACCCTGATTTTTGTATTTCCATTCTGGGAAATTCCTTATCTCTCCTTCAATTTTGAAGGACAACTTTGCCAGGTAGAGTATTATTGGTGGGTAGTTTTTTTGTTCTTTTGTTTGTTTCAGCACTTTGAATATATCTTGCCACTCCCCCTGGGCTGCAGAGTTTCTGCAGAAAAGCCTGCTCTTATTGTTATGGAAGTACACTTGGACACAAGTTGTTTTTCTCTTGCTGATAATCCTCTTGTCTTTAAGTTTTGACAATTTAATTATAATGCATCTTAGTCATTTCTGGAACTATGGACTTGCTGGATCTGGATGTCTATTTCTTTCCCCAGGTTAGGGATTTTTCTGTTATTATTTCTTCAAATAGTCTTTCTACCTCTTTCTCTCTCTTCTCCTTCTGGGAGCCCTATAATGTAAGTATTAGTCCATTTCATAGTATTCCATAATTTTCTTAAGCTATATTCACTCTTTCCCTATTTTTCTTTTTCTTTTTGCTCCTCTAACTGGATAAATTCCAACCATCCTATTTAAGTATATTGATCTTTTTTTTTCCACTTAATCTAGTCTTCTGTTGATCTCTTCCACTAAATTTTCAGTTTAATTACTGTATTCTGCAGCAATATTATTGCTATTTTGTACTTTTATGTATTCTCTACCTCTTTGTTAAAATTCTCCCTTTATTTATATATCATTCTCTTGACCTCATTGAGAATATTTATGATCATCATTTTGAACTCTATCAGGAAATCACTTATTTCATTTCATTCAGGTCTGTTTCTGGAGCTTATCTTGTTCTTTCATTTGGAACATACTCCTCTGTTTCTTCATTTTCCTTGACTCTCTGTGTTAGTTGGTTTCTGTGCATCAGCCAAAACAGGCAACTTTCCCAGTCTTTAAAGAGTGATCTCATGTAGATTAATCTTATCATTCAGCCTGGCACTAGCTCTTGGTTGTCTCTCAAACCTTTGTGATCATCCAAGCTGCTTCCTTTGTTCTTAGTGGTTTCCGGTAGTTAAGTATTTGACAAGACTTGTCAATGTGCCAAAGGGGAGGATCTCAGCACCTAGATGAGGGCTTTTTAGCAGTGAGACTCAGGCAGCACCTTTTCAAGTATGCGCATTGCTTTTTTCAGGGAAATACTGGAAGATCAGCATTTCTGCTCCTCATTCTGTGTTCTGCCCTGGTTAGGTGGGGGGTGAGGGTGGGGGTGGATGTTAAGTTGGTTAAGAACTGCTTCTTCATTTGCTGCAGTCTTATGGGACACAACACTAGCACCACTGGTCACCAGAGACAGATAACCAAAGAATATGTCCTCTGGGCAGCAACTACAAAAGCCAGGGTTCCAGACATGTGTACAAACTCCTTTCAGAGAGATACAAGTGAATTGGAGCAGGGCAGAGGAAGCACACAGTAATGCTGCCCACTGGCTTCTCCAGTCTCTAGTGAGAATTACAGTTTGCCCTTAGTTTTCTGTTAAATTAGGAGCCCAGCCTGGGCTCTCTGGCTGCAGCTCTTAAGATATGCAAATAGTCTGGGAGGATGGGCTTTCAGTCTGCTGCCTCAAGTCTTTGCAAGCTTGTTAAGAAAGTTTTCTCCATTTGCTACAGTCTTAAGGACTACATGGGCATAAACTCTGTTGGCTTTCAAAGTCGAGTGCTTTGGGGCTCATCTCTCAGATGGAAGTCTTAAAAGTCAAGATGCTAGATATTGGGTCCAAACTCTTTGCTCCTGAGGAAGAAGCTAGGAGTTACAAGTTTGGTCCTGATTGTATGTTGCTGTGCCAGCAATGGGGTTTATGGTAACACTGTGTTTCTGCTTTCCCTATCCATTTCAATCTTTTTTTTCCTCATGTGCTCAATGTGTAAAAGTTACTCTGCTAACTTCTGGATGTCTTTCAGAGGGAATTATTATATATATATATATATATATATATATATATATATAATAGCTATATATATATATAGCTATTATATATATAGCTGTAGATTTGGTCTATCTATATTATAGCTATATATATATATATAGCTATTATATATATAGCTGTAGATTTGGTCTATCTATGGGAAGAGATGAGTTCAGGAGTCTCCCATGTTATCATTTTCAAATGGAACCTAGAACACTTGATATCATCCTAGGAGCCCATAATACACTTTTTAAAAATGATCATAATTCTCCACCTCTGCATTTGCTAACAAGGTGTTTAGCCAGGCAAGAAAGAGGCAAGAAAGTGGATTCCCTTTAAAGCTCTTAAAAGCTACAATAGGTGATGGCATCAGACAGTACACATTTTTCTTCCACAAAAACACTTTCTATACTTTTGAATACGGTACAGAGAAATAGTGAGGCGATAACCTTGCTCTTCTGTGAGGTGTCCGCTAAGTACCTGGGTTAGGGGGAATGAGCACACAGCCTGTTGAAACACTCTGTGGCTCACCATGTTACAAAACTTTTCAGTTTACTATTTGTGGACTTTTCAAAATATTCAAATACCTTGAATATTTCGATTCCCCCAAACCCTTGTTAAAAAGGACCTATTAATCATGTGATAATCAATTTACAAAAGAGAAACTGAGATCCAGAAAGGATAAGTAGCTTGTCCAAAGTAACACAGCTCTAAGTTATGATTCAAATTATTCTTTCCCACATTTCCCAATGAGTAGTCCATAATTCTGCCTCTCAATCCTGAAGAGAAATTATTATAAAGCTGAGTAGGAGAACAACTTAATTTGGGTTTCCATAAAAGCAAACCCTGATGAAGAATTCCTACTCAAGCGGTTTATTTGGAAGGTGAAGAAACCACAGCTAGTTGAATAAAGAGGTAAAACAAAGACAAGAAGACAATCAAGAAATGTGTCATCAAACCAGATATCACAGTGAACAAAGTATGTTCTATTTTTCTTGGAGATAATCTGGGGAGCCAATGTAAAATCCAGACCTAAGAGTTTTCCTATCCAAGAGGTGAAGATCTAGAGGGTTCAAACTCCATTTTCCCATATGTCATTGGTTGAAGGTTATTGTGGGGGGATTATTAGTTTTCTTGCAACTATTGGCTTACTATGCAGGGGATAAGGTAGCCTGCAGCAGCAAGAGAAAGTTATTTAGCAATGCAATTTAAGGTGCTAGCAGTGAGAAACCTGGCCAGTATACTCTTAAATGCTAAGGGTTGGGGATATGGAAGGACACCATCCAGGCTTGCTACAGAGATCTTTGTAAAAAAACACAACTCAAAATTATGGGAACAGAGATAACCTATTTGTAGCAGAAATTGGCTGGAAGTAAATGGATGGGCCAAATAAGGAAAATAAAGGAAAATTAGGATTGTAGGGCTATTGGGGGGCTATTTATAAATTCTACTAAAAGGATAGCTTATCTTAGTAAATAGCAACCCTTTCATTATATTCTGAGAATAGATCCAGCACTCTCTGGTGGATATTAACTCACTCTCTTTATTATTGCATTTCATGTTGATTGGAGTTATGACTTTTTAAAAACTATATGTTTTCTAACTCCTTCCACTTTTCATACCATGTAATTATTCAATCACACGGTAGTTTAGCCAACATAAATAGTCAATCTGAGGCTGGGGGGATGTCTTCAATCATACCATGGCAAGTAATATCTTGCAGGGTCACTATGGCAAGCAGTTTGAAGATTATCTCCCTTCTTGAGAATGTTTAGTGACTTTTTCTATAAGAGCCAAAGTGTTTTCCAACTCATAAACATTTTAACAAGGAAAAAATAGTGCTCTCATCATCACAAAGTTCCTTTTTATGGGATCCAAGACATCAAAGGATAAATTATTCACCCAAAAACAAAGTAGCATACCCTATACAATATTTGAAGTGTTCATCACAGGAGGAAATGTTGCCCTGCATCTCCCAAGCATAGTAATCTTTGCCAAACCAAGAACAGAATGACCCTCAAAGAAGACATATTCTCTATGCTAATCAGCCCTACACCTTTCAAGTGAGGGAAATATGATTGCATCAAACTGTGCCAAAAGAAACAAATGAAAAATAGAAAAGAAAAATCTATTTGGATTTCCTTTTGAAGCCAGAAGTAACAAGGAATTTCTGACTTTCAACAGTTTAAGTTTGTCATGCATGTGGCAGCTCAGAGTATGAACAAGGACAGCAACCTAAGGCTGCAGAGCCTCTTTTTTTTCCTTTTAAACTATTATAATATCTTAGTAGGCTGAGGATGAGAGCACAGAAAGATAACAGAGAATGCCTCTATAACTTTCTATAAGAAGAGAAAAAGGCCATTTAAGAGTGATTATAAATTCACAGCTAATTAAAGGTTAAACACATGTTACCAATTAGTGTGAAAGATAATTGTTCTTCTTTGGCGACCTGATTATGTGTACAATTTGGTCCAGAAGAATAGTGTTTTCATGTTACTGGTGAATGTGGTCACTAGCTTATGCTGCAGCTATAACTTTAAAGAGACTTATCCTTGGAGGCCAAGGTTGAGATGAAACCCTCCACTTTTGTCAGGAAAAAAAAACAATATTCACACAATTTGCAATACTACACATTTGTGATGATTGCTAGTATTGCTTTAGATACTTTAATCCAAGGGTTAAGGTAAGTATTAGGGAGTACAAACAAAATTCAATATTAGAAAGTAAGAAACTTTGTTCACTGCATCTTCCTTGCTAAAATTATACAGCATATCATGAAACACGGTGTGGGCATTAAACAGGAGTGTGTAAGTAGACAATGCAAGATATATAATGAGAGAGATATATGGAGGATTTGTGTCAGCAGTGGGTGTATGCACATTAGCACTTAGAAGAAAGTGACAAATTATGCAAAGATTGCATAGTGTGGAGAGCCTGTCTAGTGATATCATCACCACATGGCACAGAAAGAAAGGTCTGAGGATAAGAACTCAGAAATACTTAGTTACATCGCCTAGCAAACTTCAAACCCCATGCAAGTACTGCTCACAGACGATTTTGTTAATGTTGTCTTGAATTGTTGGCTCTGAAAACTGAGGTATAGTTTAAGCTGAAAGGCTAATTTTACCAACTGCACTGGTATCCTGATTGTTGTTTCTTCATTTACTTACTTTTTTTATGACTTTGAACTTTTGCATAAGCACTCAAAAAAGTATTTTACAACCATCATTACCATGTTTTCACTTTTTTCATGGATTTTTGTAAACCTAGACACCTATGTGTCTAGGTATATCATAAAAGCATAATCACATGTTCACTTTAATTTAATAACCATTTAATGAGTAACTTCTGTGCTACAAACATGGTTTTAAGGGTTGCATTATAGAGGAAAGATCCTGGTACCTTTTTAGCTGTGTGACTTTGAATTTGTTAATTCATCCTTCCAAATCTTCCTTTCTTCTTTGTTCAGCCCCTCACGCGAAGGGGGGATAGGATGGTGATTGTACCTAGCTCTAGAGTTATTATAAAGAATGTAAAAGGTAATATGCATGAAATATTAAACAAAAATGAGAAGGATAAAACACCAGTGTTCTTCCCAAATCCTATTTTAACAAGTGCTAGCATCTCTGGAGAAACAAAGAAGAAAAAGACTGTCTCTACTCCCAGGACCTAAAAATTAGAACATGACCACCAATTCAGATACATTTTAGATATATTCTCAGAGAAAGACTCAGAGTACTTGTAAAGGACATTTCTCTTAACTTGAGAGGAAGGGATAATTGTATAACTTTAAGACACCTCCGTCATAAATATATGACAATGATTATTATTTCTGAGAAATATCACATAAATAGGCTTGAGGAAGATATAGCTTTTCTTAAACTTTTGGAGACCAGGAAATGCTTGGTAGGCAAAGTAAAGGAATAAGGAAAGAAGAAGCAACACGCTTCATAATCTTATCACAATATCTAACCAATAGTGTCTAGTATGTGCCAGAAACTGGGTTAATGATTTTCATGTATTAAATCACTGACTTTTCACAATAGTCCCATCTGATTAGGTGGCTTGCCCAATATCCACATCAACATCACTCTAGAGAAACCTTTGAAAAAATGGACTCCAAATGTGTGTTTTTAATTATTCCACTACATTATGAAATGCCCCTGGGTAAAATGCCCAAGAAATGCCCAAGAAAATGCCCCTGAGTAAAATGAAAATGTGCACAATGACACTGAAAAGATATCCAAAGTTTCTTTCCTAGAAAATAATATTTTATATTGTCAGTGTATTAATGACCCAATGTTCCACAGCATATACCAAACCACAGCTTTTCTTCTGAAGCTTTAAACTCAACAACAATGTGTATAAATTTCAAAGGGCAATTATAATCATGATTATCAAAACTGCAATTTTATGATCTGATTTTCATATTAGATAGATGCTGCTATTTAAATACAGCCCTGATTTATAATGGTCAGTCTAGAGAATACTGATTGTAACATAACAGTTTTAGAGTAATCACATTTTTTCCTGTTTTCAGAAAATAGTAGTCCAATCACCGTAAAATTAATCCTTTCATGAACACACATTATTGTTGGCTATTTTGAAATCTTTTCACTAGCAGTTACTTCCTCTATAATAGAAAAATAAAATCATACAATGATGTTTAAATTTTTTTTTATCATGAAACACCTGGCTGAAATGATATGTAAATGGCCATGTCAATTTAACTTCTGGAAATTAATAATAAAAATTGAGAATATAACATATTACACTTATTATTTAAAGTTACAGTTGTTTTAATTTTCTGGTCTTGATTTTATGTGTTGCAGAAAAAAATATATAAATAAAATAAACTTGATCGGAAATGTATATTTTGAAAAACACAACATATTAAAATCACAAGTCAATCAAAACTGTAATTTGATCTTTGGTTTATAGTTCTTCATTTACATTCATTTATATATATAAGGGCAAATCAAGCTTACTACTGAAAGCTGCCTGATAACTTTAAACAAAATTGATTACATTTACTAAAAACAAAACTGAAACTAAAACCAAAAGAAACACCCTCCCTCCCCCACCTTATTTTTTCTTAAAAGGAGGTGTTTTCACATAGTAATTTGATGTTTTAGAGCTCTGGTCCTAAAGATGACCTACATAGGTTCAAGTGCCAACTTTAAAGTTTATTAGCTGTATGATCTTAGAAAATGTACCTTTTAGTTTTCATAAAAAGTGAGGTTAATAATTGTATCTGCCTTCTAGCATTCCTCAGAGAAATCAGTGAGCTTATGTTCATGAAAACGCCAGTGTCCATAACAGAGGAAGCATTCAATACACATTAGCCATTATTATTTTTCACATTGTTTTAACGTTGCAGCCAAAAACATTCTTTATAAATGACCAAATAGATAAGCTGTAGCATTACATGAATAATACAATGCCCTTATAAATCATGATGCTTTTGGTTCCAAGTAATTGGAGCCTGAGAAATGAAATGTTTGCCACTTACTTTGAATTAACCTGAATGGTTACAATCTGAGTCCTGAATTCCTACAAAGCTTTCCAAAATCTACTTTGGAGCAAACTGAAAGGAACTGCTTAGTCATTTTTATTTGCTATTCCTGACACATTTTTCTCTGTTTTATAGCACCAAAGGTCTTAACATAAAATAGGAGAGAGTTTTTAAGAAAGTGGGTAGATATTTTGGAAATCTTTTACACTTGAACTTCAGCTCAGAAGTATATTTAGACAAAATATAAATCCTTTCTAACCTCATTCAGTCAGTTGCTTACATTTTAGGTTGCAAGATTTCAAACTGCACTCTATATTTATTGAGCTCAGTGAGGCAAATGTCTATTAAAACCTCAGCAAGCAACTTAGAAACTATTAAAAATCCTCCAAAGGGACGTCACTGTTAAAGTCAGTCAATAAATTAACCACTGGGTTAGGCAGGATGGAGGCTCATCTGTCTTTTTGAACACTGTTAATGAAGCCTACATTTTTGTATGTTAGTTCCTGCGAAACTGCCTGTGACACATGTTTCTTAGCTACTTTGCCTCATGTCCAGGCATTAAGTGTCTCGTAGTTCATTAGAACACTGATGATGTGTAATTATCTCACAAAGGTTGTCACCAAACAGAAATTTAGAGAACAATTATAATAGTTGGAAATTATCATTAGAGACACATTATCTGGGCATGCTACATGGCTGCTCTTACACAGACTGAAGAGGCTTCAATGATAAATCTGTGGGCTAACCACCTGTAGTATTATTTTTTTATATATTCCAAGTAGAGATATTTTAACATAACTTAACACATGCACACAAATACAAACATTCACAATATTAGAAAACCATTAAATGTTTCTCGTAATGTAAACTCCAAAGCTCTTCTTTAGCAATGATATCTAATTTTCTTCCCTCTTCAATGGCAATTGTGAGCTGTTCTAACATCATCAGAATATCATAAGGCAAAACAGGCTTTGAAATGGAAACTTATCTTCAGTAAAGTAAACAGAGTTATTGTGCTCAATATCTATACTTCCTTATAGGCCTTAATTATGGAAATTATCAAATTTCCTAAAAAACTAGTAAGTCTATATAGATCATCTGCTGTTGCTGACATTACGTGAAGGTTAAAGAAATGTTCTCATTTACTTTTTCTTCAATATAATTGGATATTAGAAGCTTTCAAGAATAAAATAAGAAAATCATGATGTCATCAAATGATATTTCAAAAGTAAACTATGACCTGACTTATAGTCTAATAATTAAATGGCATGCCCACTTTGTGACATATTTAAGAATCTCCCACTACACAGAGTTATTGACTAAAGTCCACTTTCAATGGTAGCAATATAACATTCATAAAATTAGGACACAATGAGTAGAAAGACTTTATATTAAAGAGTTCAGGATTTTTTTTAAACCTTATAGTTTTTCTACAATACTATTCAAACACTATTTCTCAGCTTAAAAAAAGTCTCCACAGTGTATAACAATTAACATTTTTCAAAACTGCTCCTATGTTTTCTATGGGAAAAGGCTTGAGGTTTGGTCAGAATGGAGAATACTGTCTGGGGCACCTGGGTGGCTCAGTCCGTTAAACGTCCAACTTTGGCTCAGGTCATGATTTCACCATTTGTGAGTCTGACCCCATAACTGGCTCTGTACTGACAGCTCAGAGTCTGGAGCCTGCTTCAGATTCAATGTTTCCCACTCTCTCTGCCCTCCCCCACTCTGTCTCTCTCTCCATAGATACTATGGATACTATGGATTTACATGGCTCTATTGAGAGTTAGGGAGATAATCATAAAGGTATAGAATTTGACAAAACAACAATATATAGTACAACTTATTTTCAAGAACATGCAAGTAACTGGGGCACCTGGGTGGCTCAGTCAGTTAAGCATCCACGAGGCTCAGGTCATGAGCTCAATGGTTTGTGGGTTCAAACCCCCATGTTGGGCTCTGTGCTGACAGCTCAGAGACTGGAGCCTGCTTGGATTCTGGGTCTCCCTCTCTCTCTCTGCACCTACCCTACTTGTGCTCTGTCTCTGTCTCTCAAAAGTAAATAAAACATTTAAAAAATTTAAAAAGCAGAAGAATATATAATTTTAAAAGCTAACTAAATATTATGTACCTCTAAAAATCATAGTAGTCCCATAATATTGGAATAATATGAATAATGTTCTCTGATGACAATATAATAAAACTAGAAGTGAAATACAAAATTTTATTTTATTTTTATTTTTTTTTAACTTTTTTTTTTATTTTTTTTTATTTTTGAGACAGAGAGAGACAGAGCATGAACGGGGGAGGGGCAGAGAGAGAGGGAGACACAGAATCGGAAGCAGGCTCTAGGCTCCAAGCCATCAGCCCAGAGGTCGACGCGGGGCTCGAGATCACAAACTGCGAAATCGTGACCTGAGCTGAAGTCGGACGCTCAACCGACTGAGCCACCCAGGCACCCCTGAATTACAAAATTTTATAAACAACATTTTGCTTAGAAATTTTAAAATTCTCTGATAAATAATTCATCTATCAAAAAGTACAGAAAAATATTACATATATATTCGAACTAATTATAATTTTAAAAACCCTCTATAAGAATCTGTAAATGAAGCAGCAATCATAGGGAAATGTAGAGCCTTAAAATATAAATATTATTTTTTAAAATATGACAAAAAATTAAGTTTCCATTTCAAAAAGTTGAAAAAAGAAGTGCAAATAAAGAGAAAGAAATGAGTAAACAAAAATTCAGAAATCAATAACTAATAAATATAAGTAAATGATATAAAATAAGTTTAAAAAGCTTATTCTTTTATTTATTTTTTAAAGAATAGTTTTATAACAATATTGAATCTTTTTTAATTTTTTAAACGTTTACTTATTTTTGAGAGACAGAGAGAGCATGAGTGGGATAGGGGCAGAGACAGAAGCACACATAGAATCTGAAGCAGGCTCCAGACTCTGAGCTGTTAGCACAGAGCCTGACGCAGGGCTCAAACTCACAAACTGTGAGATCATGACCTGGGCTGAAGTCAGATGCTTAACCAACTGACTGAGCCACCCAGGTGCCCCAAAAGTTTATTCTTTTAAAAGTCAAAAATAGGGGTGCCTACATGACTCAGTCAATTAAGCATCTGGCCCTTGATTTTGGCTCAGGTTCATGATCTCACAGTTAATGAGATTGAGCCCCATGGCAGGACCAGAGCCTGCTTGGGATTCTTTCTCACCCCCTCTTTCTGCACCTCCCCAGCTTGTTGTCTCTATCTCAAAATAAACTTTAAAATAAATAAGAAAAGTAAAAAATAAAGCTAAGTTAACTACTCAATAAAAAGTCATAGACATAAATACTTTTTCAAGACATGATGAAAGAGAAATGGCATTGAAACAAAACAAATTAAAAGACTATGTTATTATGCAAATTGATTTTAACACCTAGATAAAATTGATAAAGTTTCGGGAAAATATGCTTTACCAAATTAAAATCTGGCATATATAAAGAGTTTAAGGTTAAAAAATTGTATAGTAAAGTTAAAGAAGTTATGAAATTAGAAAAAAGTACGAGTACCAAATGGAATCACAGAAGAAATCTATCAAAACTTCCCAAATCAGGTAACTCCAGTGCTACTTAATATGCCCCAAAACACAGAAATATAATTTGCTAAATTATTTTTTGAAATGAGTATAATATAATATATACCTTGATAAAGCCTATACAAAAAGAAAGCTTTAAACTCTTCCTGAAAATTGGAGACCTCCACTCATTCTATAAGATCAACATTATGCTGATACCAAAAACAGAAAAAAAAAAAAAAAAAAAGAATCAGAAAAGAAAACTGCAAACCAATATGTCTCATGAACATAGATGCAAATTTCCAGGCAAAATATTAGCAACATGAATCTAAGGATATGTAAAATGATAATACTTGAATATTGAAAACAAAATTCACAATATTAAAAAATAATGAAAAACAATATGCTTTCTCAAATGATGTGGATAAATCATGTGACAAAACTTAGCATCCACTCTGCAGAAAAACGTTGCACACTAGAAATACAAGAGAGTATCTTCAAATTAGTAAGGGTTGTCTAAAAATCCTACAGATAACGTGATATTTAACTGTGAAAGACTTATTTTATCCTTCACATCAAGAACAACACATGGAAGTGTTTTCTCATCATTTCTTTTCAACATTTTACTTTGGTGAAGTAATGATTTAGACAGTGAAATAAAGAAACAAAAATTAATAGTACACAGCATATTAGAAAGAAAAAAGCAAAATTCCTATTATTTACAACTAGAATTTTATGTATGGAGAAACTCCAATAGAATCTACAAAAATGCTATAATATGCAGTAAGTTAGTTTATCAAGGTTGTAGGCTCTTAGAATCAATATCCAAAAAAAAAAAACCACAAAAAAAACACTGTTTCTCTATACTACCAATGAACTATACATATATATATATATATGAACTATACATATATATATGTGTGTGTGTGTGTGTGTGTGTGCGTGTGTATTTGAAATTTTTTAAAATGCTATTATCAAAGCATCAAAAATAGAAAACATTTAGGGATAGACCTGACAAAAAATGTATAGGATTTGTACACTGAAGACTACAAAATGCATTCGAGGGAGAACATAATATAGTTCCAAGTAATGTTTTAGATGTCAAAATCTGCTTTTAAAAATCTTATATAATAACATAAGACCTTTAATATCTAAAACAACTTGCAGAGGAAGAGTTGAAGAACTATCACTGTCAAATTTCAAAACATTTTGTTTATTTGTTTATTTAGTTTTAAAGTTTACATATATATATATATATATATATATATTTAATGTTTTATTTATTTTTGAGAGACATACAGACAGAGCGCGAGTTGGGGAGTAGCAGAGAGAGGGAGACACAGATCTGAAGCAGGCTCCATGCTATGACCTTTCAGCACAGAGCCCGATGCGGGGCTCTAACTCATGAACTGTGAGATCATGACTTGAGCCAAACTCGAATGCTTAACCAACTGAGCCACCCAGGTGCCCCAAAAGTTTATATATTTATTTTTGAGAGAGAGGGGGGTAGGGAGCACACATTAGTGGGGAATGGGTAGAGAAAGAGGGAGAAAGAGAATTGTAAGCAGTCTCCATGGAACCTGATGCAGGGCTCGAATTCACAAACCATGAGATCATGACCTTAGCTGAAACCAAAAGTCATGCAGTTAACCAAATGAGCCACTCAGGTGCCCCAAGACTTATTTCAAACTTACAGTGATCAAGGCAACATATGTTTGGTGTCAAGATAGATGAATAGAACAGAACAGAATCCAGAAATAAACTGTCTATATATCATCAGTTTATCCATATCTACATCTACAAATACATCTATATCTGTCATCCAAATCAATCTAATATACTTTCTTTCCTTACCATGAGAGAAAGTATAGTCTTTTCAACAAATAATGCTAGGATAATTGGATATCCATATGCAAATATATTAACTTTGATCCATACTTTATACCACATACAGAAATCAACTCAAAAAATAAACATAGTATAATTGATCATGTAAAACCTAAAAGAATAAAACTTCTATAATATGTTAATATGATGATACAATATTATAGAATATAAAAATATAGGAGAAAACTTATGACTTTAGGTTAGGAAAATATATCCCAAACATAAAACCAAAGCACAATCCATAAAACAAGAAATTGATTAATTGGATTTTATAAAAATTAAATATAAACAATGTTGTTTCTTGAAAGATACTGTTAAGAGAGAAAGATTAAGAGAAAATGTTTGCATTATATATCTGATAAAGGAGTAATATCCAGAAGATAAAAAGAATTCTCCAATTCAATAATAAGAAAATAAACGACCAATAAAATATGGTCAAAACAATTGAACAAATACTTCACCAAAGAAGACGATTAAAAAATGCATATACTGTATTAGACTTCATGTAATTTTTTAAGAATATAAACTAATCTATGGTAACAGTAGGTCAGTGTTCATCTTGGATTATTAATGATTTGGAGTTAGGGGTTAAGAACAGAGAAGGGTAGGAATAATTTATTGCAAGGAATTATGAGGAAAGTTTTGAAGGTGATAAATAAATTCATTTTCCTAATTTTATGGGTGGCTTCACAGGTGTATACCTATGTCAAAATCGTATGAAATTGCTTACTTTCAATATCTATAGTTTATTGAATTCAATTATACTTCATTAAAGATGTAAAAATAAATTCATGGGGAGTATGTCCTAAGGTTGAAAACGGAATTACATTAAAAATGAAAATCAAGAGAATATGTAGAAAAATAAAAATAAAAATTTGGAAATTAAGCACACATTTCTAAATATAAGAACTATGGAGTAGTGGAGCCTGGGTGGCTCAGTCAGTGTAGTGTCCTACTCTTGATTTCAGATCAGGTCATGATTCCAGGTTGTGGAATCAAGTCCTATGTTGGGTGAGAATGGAGCCTGCTTAAGATTCTCTCTCTCCTTCAGTCCCTACCCCCACTTGCACACACCCTTTCTCTCTCAAAGCAAACAAACAAACAAACAAAAACACAAGGGGTGTCTGGGTGGCTCAGTCAGTTGAGCAGCTGATTCTTGATTTCAGCTCAGGTGATGATCTCACGGTCCATGAGATGAAGCCCACATCAGGATCTGTGCCAACAGTGTGGATCCTACTTGGGATTCTGTCTCTCCCTCTCTCTCTCTCTGTCCCTCCCCAACTCATGTTCACTCTCTTTCTCTCTCAAATAAACTTAAAAAATAAAACAAAACAAAGCAACAACAACAACAACAACAAAACAATATGGAATAAGTCTCAAGTGAAACTGGAAGAGATTTTCAATTGAATAACAATGAAAATACAATATATCAAAACTTGAGGGATTCATTTAAAGTGGTGTTGGTGGAAAAACATCATTAAATGCTTTTATTAGAAATTAAAAATCTATAATCGATTAATTAAGATTCTCAGGAGAAATGTAATACTAGAAATCAATAAAATATTCAATATATGAAAATATAAAACTACAAAAAGATCAAGAAAATTGATAAATCCCAGATTGGTAAAAAAAAAAAAAAAATAGAATAGAGTATACTAATATCAGAATGAAAACCCTTTAGATACTAAGGAAGTCATAATTTTATACCAATAAATTTTTCAACAAATAGTAGGTACAAGTTTCTCAAAAAGTAAAACTAATAAAACCATTGCAAAAGGGAAATTTCAGGTCCATCTGATATAACTGGTGAATTTTTTCAAACATTTAAGAAGAAATGACACCAATCTCATACTTTACAACGTATTTCATTCATGAGCCAGAATTATGCAGATATCAAATCCTGACCAAAAAAAGACATTTAAAAACTTATTCTCTAATATGCCTCATTAATGTAGGCACAACAGTCCTTGCAGATAGGGTCATACAGTTTTCTCTTAAGATTATTAACAAAGAATCCCTGCCCCCCTCATTATTTCAATTCGTTACTATTAGAGGTGACAGTCAATGAATTAAATAAAACAAGATAAAGAAATAAAGCATCAGTTTGGAAGGGAAGAAGTTAAGATCCCATCACTGATCTATGACTTCACTGTTTATGCACAAAATCCTAAGCAATTTACAAATAACTAGAACTAGCCAGCACCTGAATTTACCAAGTTTACAGCATCTAAGTTTAAATACAAGATTCAATGCATTTTTATGCACAAGTTACAAATTATGACAAACTACAATGTAAAAGGTGCTATTTACACTAATTCAAAAAGGTATATGCACCACTATGTTTATTGCAGCACAATTTAAAACGGCCAAGATATGGAAGCAACTGATATGCCCATTGATAGAAAAATGAATAAAAATGTGATATATATACACAATGGGATATTACTCAGCCATAAAAAAGAATGAGATTTTGCCACGTGTGACAATTATGCATGGATCTAGAGAATATTATGCCAAGTGAAATAAGTCAAACAGAGAAAGGCAAGTACCATGTGATTTCACTCATATGTTGAATCCAACAAAATGAAACAAATGAACCAGCAAACAAACTAAAATCTAGACTTCAATACACAGAATGAATTGGTTGTCAGAAGGGAGAGGTAGGTAGGGGTGGAAGGGTGAAATAAAGGAGATTAAGAGTTACAAACTTCTAGTTATAAAACAAATAAGTTACATAGATTAAAAAGTACAGCGTAAGAAAAATAGGCAATCATATTGTAATATGTATGGTTTAAAAATGTGCTATTACAAAACAAGAAATAATAAAAGAATTAGAAAGAAATTTCACAAAAAAGACATGGAACAGTTCTGCAAGGGAAATGACAAAAAATCCCTGAGAGATGTAAAGGAAGATGTAGATACAAGCATACCTCAGATATATTGTGGGTTCAGGTCCAGACTACCTTAATAAAGCAAATACTGCAATAAAGTAAGCCAAATGATTTTTTTTGTTTTCCTAGTGCATATAAAAGTGATATTAATATTAAAAAGTAGTCTATTAAGTGTGCAAAAGTATTATGTCTTTAAAAAATGTGTGCAGCATAATTTAAAAATACTTTATTGCTAAAAACTGCTAACCATCATCTGAGCTTTCAGTGAGTTGGTATCATTGATTACAGATCACTGTAATAAATAAAATAATAAAAAAAACCTCCAAATACTGTGAAAATTACCAAAATGTGACACAGAGACAGGAAGTGAGCAAATGCTGGGAAAATGTTGTCAATAGACTTGCTGGACACGGGGTTGCTACAAACTTTCAATTTGTAAAAAATGTAGTATCTAAAAAGTGTAGCAAGAAGCAGCACAGTAAAATGAAGTATGTCTAGAAGCAGATATGGCTGTTTCACATATTAGATAACTCAGTATTGTTAAAATGTCATACACCCCAAAATGATGTATAGATTCAAAGCAACTTTAACCAAAATCCCCTCAGGCTTTATATTATTATTATTATTATTATTATTATTGGAAATCAGCAGTCTTACTGTAAAATGTTAGTGCAAATGTAAATGTAAAGAGCCTAGACTATCAAAGTAATCTGAAAAAGAACATAGTTGGAGGATTTACATTACCTGATTTCAAGACTTACAATGCTATAGTAATCAAGACAATTTTATACTGGAAAAAATTTTGACAAATATATCACTGACAAAATAAAGAGCTCAAATATAGAACCTTTCTGGGGCGCCTGGGTGGTTCAGTTGGTTAGCATCCAACTCTTGATTTGGCTTAGGTCATGATCTCATGGTTCATGAGACCTAGCCCAACATCAGGCTCTGGGCTTACAATGCAGAAAACCTGCTTAGGATTCTCTTTCTCCCTCTCTCTCTCTGCCCCTCTCCCATTTGCACTCTCACTCTCTTTCTCTTTCTCTCTCAGAAATAAAGAAACTCTTTAAAAACAATTAAAAAAAAATAGAACCTCTCTGCCATTTGGTTTTTTTTAAATGCCAAAGCACTGCAAAGGAGAAAAAAAATATTTTTAACAAACTGTTTTAGAACAACTTTGTCTGTAAGAAAATGAACCTCAACTCCCACTTCACTCCATATACAAAATTAATTAGAGATGGATGTATAGATTTAAATATAAGATCTAAAATTATAAAGCTATTGTAAGATACATTGGGGAACATCTGCATGATGTGAGAGTAATACAGGTTTTTAGATAAAACATAGAAAGCAAAACTTAAAATTATACCTTATTGAAATAAAACATTTTTTCTCATCTAATGATTCTATTAAAATAAATAGGCATATAATATATGCCTATAATATAAACTAATGATATTTTCTCTATATAGATAGAGATAAACATAGCTGTAGTGTTTTGTTTTGTTTTGTTTTTTTTAATTTCCACTTCTTAATTGAGAGAGCCCAGAGCAATGACTATTCAGTATCTATGAGCACACCTAGTGCCCAGACCCTGCTTTCTACATACCTTACATAATCAAAAGGAACAAGTGTTATTGGAGAAATGTTTTATTCCAGTTCTAAGTTAGGAAAAGGGAGACTTTGAAAGTGACTAACACATGCAATAAATAAAATCCTGTGGTTAGAGGTGACGATGGGAAAAAGAACAGAGAAATAAAATGAAGATAAATTTATTTGTGACCATTGTAGTAACTATTATATCAAGTCCTTACTAGGAAAATTGGTAATTGAAGGATAAGAAAGTGCATGTATCTATCTATTGTAGCTTTGTATGTATCTTTGTATGTATCTATCCATGTATCTTTGAAGAATATGGTAGTTCATTCTCCTTTGAACCACAAAAGGTAGAATCTGAAGATCATTCTTTGTAAGAGCGAAGTAAAATTAACTCTGCAACTCCCACTAAAATTATTTCAGGCAAGCATTAATGAATATTAAAAGCATTAGTTGTTGTCAATTATTAGCCACAAAGTTTTATTTCAATGGAAAAAAAAATACTCAAACAGTTCTGATGGTTGCCCCCAGAACAAAGAAATCAACTTCACTGTCTCACACTGTGAGAAAAACTGACATGGTTTGCAATGAGATGCAATATGAAGTAGATATTGTTACCTCAAATGGATGTTTGTCTGAAATAGTTAACTTGAATCTATTCCACCTTTAGATGTAACTTCCAAGGAAGGGATATATGATAAAGGCAAGGCTCCTTGCTACAGCAGACAATCAGAAATATCTCAAATGTAGAGTATATTTCAAGAAAACTATTCTGGTGTCTGATGTCTTTAAAAAGTCATGAGAAATAATAATAACAAAAAAGATAAGACTGTAGAGATTAAAATTATGAGCCTAAGAAGATATAACCTAAAGGGACAAACCTTGATTTTATCTTGGTTTAAAAGAGAAAACAAAAATAGCTCTTAGGGACATTTTGGAATTTTGAACGTGGACTGAATTTTAGATAATATTAGTGATTTTTAAGTGATATTACTATTTTTGGTATAATGTTTCTATGGCATTTACATAGAAAAATAAACTTTTAAGAGAAACATATTGGAGTATTTAGGTATAAAGTTCTATTATAACTGTGCCAATTCCAATGGTTCAGAAAAAAAGCATACACACAAAAAAAATCATAGGTAGATAGATATATAAAATAAATATGGCAAATAACTTTAGTCTAGCTGGTGGTTATATAGGTACTTAGTATCCTATCCTTTACGTTTTTTGTATAATTAAAAATTTTAATCATAAAATTTTGAAGAAAATTTTGATTAATACAATGCAATATGTTTTTAAATTTTTAATAGCATTATCAATCCCTTTCTAAGAATGACCCCCATTTCTCCCTAGTCCCTTGGGTTTAGTGACCCAAGTCAGGATTCCAAAAAAAAAATTTCTCATAGAGTAATGATATGCCTCAAAATTACAGAATGTGAGTGAATGCTATGCTCTAGAGTTGGTTTTCCCCATTCTAAAGAAGTCCCAAGACCCACAAAGAAAAAGAAAGTCTCAAGAACTAAACAGGAAGAAGGCAACATGGAAGAATGCAAAGAGTATGGGATTTAGAGACAGAATTAGATGAAAATCTCTGTACGGCCATTTCCTAGCAAACAAAGTCTCTAAGACTTTTCATTCTTCATCTGATAAATTAGTATGACAGTGTATAACCCATAGAATTGTTGTGAGAATTAAATGAAGAATTAAAACATGTAAAGAGTATATCCTAGGGACTGGCATAGTGCATAATAGCATAACCAATTATCTCAGTAAAAAAAGACTTCAAGATGCATTGCTAAAATGGAAGACAGTTAATATGAGACAGACGGAGCCATTAGTAATAGAAATGGTTTATATTTACAGCTCAGACTCTGTAATGGTGCGGAGTGTGGGAAAAAGACGATCTCAGCCATTTCTTTGATGAAGAGCAATGAAACTCCAGCAATCATGGCCTGCTAATGTAAGCTATTAGGAAAACGGCAGGGGGCAAGAATTTGTTCACTGTAAGGGAATGCAATATTTATCAGTGCTCATTAGACTGTGCACTGAAAGTGCACATTATATGGTTTTGCTCTTGCTGAAAATGGTCATTGTACTAAAAACTAAAATAAAGTATAAAAAACAAATATGTTTTATAGCTAGATTGCCAGATAAATTTGTGTCTGAACAGTCAAAGGAACCCCTTTAATGAACTAAGCTAAATAGGGCAGGTGATTTTGTTGGGGATTCTAAGTGAAAGCGTACAACTCATATCCCAAAAATCTTAGGTAAAGAAAACATAAACGTTATTTTCCTCTTTGTTCCTACATTACACATCTATGAAATGGACAGGTTGGATTAGTTTATTTCAAAAAGCTTTAGGATTCTAGCATTCCAGATCTATGAGGCTATATGTGTTATCCAATACTGACTTAATTATCCTTATTATCTTATCCGATTATACATATCTTATCATTTTTCTCTTTTCTCACTCTGCTGAAGCCACACTCTCCTCCGACTGTTCCTCCAAAGTTCTAGGACCATTCCCACCTCATGACCCCACACTTGCTATTCCTTCTATCTGGAAGTTTCTGTACCCAGATCACTGAATGGTTCATTCCATTATTTTTCAATTCTGTTAAATGTCATTTTCTCATAAGGCTATCCTTACCAGTCTTAAAATGAGCTGGCCAGATGTACATGTCTCTGTCTCTTTCTCTCCCTTTTTAATTACTGAAACACTTTGTTTAAGATGGAAAGCAATTGCTCCTGAAACATATAACTGCAACTTTCATTTCTCAATAGATTGTGGAAGACCAATACTCCTGCTGAAACAACTAGAAAAAATTCTAGATAATTTTTTTAAATTATATTTTTAAAGATATCAGAGGTTTGGGGTACCTGGGTGGCTCAGTCAGTTGAGTGTCCACCTCTTGGTTTTGGCTTAGGTCATGAGCTCACAGTTTCATGAGTTCGAGCCCTGCATCAGGCTCTGAACTGGTGGTGTAGAGCCTCCTTGGGATTCTCTCTCTCTTTCTCTCTCTACCCCTTCTCAACTCTCACTGTCTCTTTCTCAAAATAAATAAAAACTAAAATAAAAGAAATAAAAATACATATGTATCAGAGGTTTGTGGAAGCAAAGAGGACAAGATGAACTAAAATCTTCAAGAGAGGAAACAATTTTCTTCTTGAGGACATTTTGTTGATTATGGACACAGACTAAGGATCAAACCAATCACAGACAGAAAGGCTTTGTTGGTGGGGAAAAATAAAAATCTACACACAACTTCTTGTAGATATATGGCAATGGAATAAAAAATACAAATTTCAGTGGTATTGAATGTATAAACAGATTCCTCCTGGGGGCATTTTCTGAGTTAGGGTTGTGCATGAGTCCAAGGAACTAGGGTATATATATTTAAAAAATAATTTTTTTTTACATTTATTTTATTTTTGAGAGGCAGAGAGAGAGTACAAGTGAGGGAGGGGCAGACAGAGAAGGAGACACAGAATCCGAAGCAGACTCCAGGCTGAGCTGTCATTACAGAGCCCGATGCAGGGCTCAAAATCACAAACTGTGAGATCATGACCTGAGCTGAAGTCAGAGGCTTAACCGACTGAGCCACCCAGGCACCCCAAGGAACTAGGGTATATTAAAAGTATCTAAAAGATTGAATAAAACCTCATGTTCTTCATAGTAATTATAAAACAGACATGCCAAAGAGAAGGAGTCTATCTCAAGCATACATCCTGTCTTTCCCTCAAGATATGCATTTGATTTTGAATCTTTGTGTGATATAACAAAAGAAATATGGGCTAAGAACTTATGAAAGAAGAAATTTTCCAAAAGATTCCTAGGTTAAAGAGACCCATAAAAGGAAGGCTCTCAAATAAAAGCAAGGAAGGCTAATCTCTAAGCAAAACAAAACTGAGAGAAACTGAGTCTTACTAGAACTGCAACCTGTCCCCAAATCAGCTTAATTCCTGATTAAATTGAGGTAATCGGTCTCTCACTTTATCTACTAAACAAAAAAAAGAAAAAAGAAGAAAGAAAACTCTCTCTGGAATTAGATAACATCACCAGAAGTCTGTATCATTTCTTCATACAGAAGCTCTTGCAAACAGCCATTCAAAGTTGCAAAAAAATATGATTCATAATTGAAAGAAAAATATAGACAATAGAAGCAGATGCACAGATGGTTCAGATACTGCAATTTTTGTTTTCATTCATCCTAGTATATTTTCTAATTCTTGTCATTTCTTACTTGAAACATTGGTTATTTAGAAATATGTTGTTTAATTTCCACATATTTTCCAAATTCCCAAGTTTTCTTCTGTTATTGACTTGTATTTTCATTCCACTGTGGTAACAGAATATATTTTGTATGGTTTCAGTCACTTTTTAACTTATTGAATTTTGTTTTATGGCCCAGTGTATGGTCGATCTTTGAAAATGTACCTTGTGTACTCAAGGAGAATGAATATTCTACTGTTGGAAACAGTATTTTATAGATTTCTTTTGGGTCAGGTTGGTTTATACTGTTGTTCAAGTCTTTTATGTTCTTTCTGATATTCTAATTGTTCTTTTATTAAATGTGGGCATTTTAAGTTTCAAACTATTACTTTTGAATTATCTATTTGCCCTTCAATATTTTATGTGTCTGCTTTATGTATTTTTCATTGCTGTTGTCAGGTGCATATATATTTATTAATTGTTATATCTTCTTGATCAATTGATCCTTTATCTTTATAAATGTCTTTATTTTTCTCTAGTAATGAAATCCATCTTGTTTGTTACTATTATAATTGCTCCAGCCTTTTTTTTTCTTTGCTTTCAGTTTTCATGATCTATCTTTTTCTATCCTTTTACTATCAATCTATTTGTGTCCTTCTCTTTCTCTTTTTTTCCCCTCTGGTTTTATTGAGAAATACCTGACATATAGTGATGTAAAAGTTTAAGTTATGAGCACAATAGTTTGCTTTACAGATATCGTTAAATGATTACCACAATAGGTTTAGTTAATATCCATCATCCCATATAGATATAAGTAAAAAAGAAAAAGAAAAAGAAAAGAAAAAAAGACCTGAGGATAGAGAACTTTTAGGATCTACTTTCTTAATTTTCCTATATATCATACAGCAGTGTTAGCTATAGTCACTATGTTGTATATTACATTTCTGGTAGTATAACCCAAAGTTTGTATTTTGGCCACCTTCCTCTAATCCCCTCTCCCCCACCTTCCTGAATCTGGTAAACACAAATGAGATCCCTTTTCCTGTGACCTTTATGGGGTTTTGTTTTCTTTTGTTTTAAGGTTCTACAGTGAAATAATACAGTATTTGTCTTTCTTATTCTGAATTATTTTGCTTAGCATAATGCCTTCAAGTTCCATCCATGTTGTCACAAATAGTAAGGATTTCCTCATTTGTTATGTCTTAGCTAATGTAAACAATGCTGTTATAAACATGGGGATGCAGATATCTTTTCGAGTTAGTAGTTTTCTTTCTTTTGGATGTATCTCCAGAAGTAGAATCAGTGGATCTTATGGTAGTTCTATTTTTAGGTTTTTGAGGAACTTCCTATTTGTGACTTTGAATCTAAAGTATATACCTTGTAGACACCATATAGTTGGGTCACGTTATGTTTATTCATTTGGCTAAAATCTACCTTTAGTTGGAATTTTAATTAATTAAACTAAATAAAGTATTTAAACAATATATTTAATGTAATGACTAAGATATTTATGCTTATAGTAATAAGTATAAAATACTGAGAGAATTTACGTCTACCATTTTGCTATTTCTTCTATATATGTCTAGTATCTTTCAGTTTCTCTATACCTTTATTCTTCTGTATTAAATAGATTTTTTAGTGTACTTTAATTCCCTTATTTCTTATTTTATTATTTAATTTAAAATTATTTTCTTAGTGGTTGTCCTGGGGATTACAATTAACATTTTAATTTATAACACTTTAATTCAGATTAACATCACCTTAATTTAAATAGTACAGAAAAAGAAACAAAAACTGTGCTCCTATGTAGTGTCATTCCTTCCCACCTTCTTCGTGCTGTTATTGTCCTACAAATTACATATTATACATTATGTGCTCATGAATATGAATTTGTAATTACTGCCTTGTGCAAGTTTCTTTTATATCAAATAGGAGAGAAAAGAGTTGCAGACAAAAAAATACATCTATAACATGTTATATATTTATATATGTTGCTACTCTTACTGGAGCTCCCTCCTTCTTCTTCTTCTTCTTCTTCTTCTTCTTCTTCTTCATCTTAACATGGATTTGACTTATTGTCTAGTGCCCTTTCAGCTTACAAAACTCTCTTTAGTATTTCTTGTAGGGCAGGTCCATTGGCAACAAAGTTTTGTTTGGATTTGTTTTTCTGGGTACGTCTTAATTGTTTATTTGAAGGATAGTTTTATTGGATACAAAATTCCTTATTGATAATCATTTTCTTTCAGCTCTTTGAACATGTCATCACATCATCTTCTGGCATCCATGGTTTCTAATTATCAACTAGTTGATGACTGTGGATGATGAGTCACATCTCTCTTGCTGCTTTCAGGATAGTTTTTGGTTTTCAGTAGTTTCATTATGACGTGAACAGATACAGATAATTTTTGTCTTTATCCTGCTTGAATTTTGTTGAGCTTGTTGGCTATATAGCTTCTTGGTTTTTCACCAAATATGAGAAGTCTTTGGCCATCATTTCTTCAAAAATTCTTTCTTTCACTATCTCCTTCTCTCCTGTCCTCTTAGAACTGTCACTTTATGTATGTTGATAAACTTTATGATGGGCTAGGTTTCTAAAGCATTGTTTCCTTTTCCACATTCTTTTTTCCCCATTTCTTATTCTGAATAATATCAACTGAGTGGTCTTCATGATTACTAATT
This sequence comes from Panthera uncia, assembly GCF_023721935.1. NCBI lineage: Eukaryota > Metazoa > Chordata > Mammalia > Carnivora > Felidae > Panthera > Panthera uncia. The sequence continues at coordinate 97,569,062 of NW_026057577.1, forward strand.
TTATCTTGACTTATCAAATATATTGTTTAGTTCCTTAGGTGGATTTTAAAATTTTAGTTATAGTACTTTTCAACTTAAGAATTTCTATTTAGAAAAAGAAATAGAATTTATTTTTAGTCCTTTTTTATAATTTCTATCTGCGTATTGATATTACATATTTGGTGAAATATCTATCTATATACATATCTAATATATCTATTATATATCTTATATATATATATATATATATATATATATATATATTAGATCTTTAGACATGATTTCCTTCCATTCATTAAATATTAAAATACCTAATTTAAATCTTTGTCCAGTAAATCTAATATCTGGGCTTTCACAGGGAAACTTTCTATTGATTATCCTCCCCACCCCCATTTATAGGCCATAGTTTGTTGCTTTATGCATGTATTACAATTTTTTGGTAGAAACAGTATATTTTAAATAATATAATGTGGTGTCTTGAAAATCAGATTCTCCCCTTCCCACAGAATTTGTGGTTGTTGTTATTGTTCCAGTTTTTGTTGCTGTTTGTTTAGTGATTTTTTTTTAACTAATTCTATAAAGGATGTATTCTTGTCTTGTGTGGTCCTTGAAGTCTCTACTTGGTTAACTTAGTGGTTAGATAAGTGTCTGGAACCAGTAAGTCATCCTGTCTTTGCTGAGGGCATACTTTCAACCTTGGCCTTCACTTCCTTCTTGCATGGATCCTCAGGGTCAGCCAAAGGTGATGACTTAGGGATTTCTCAGTTCTTTTGTGATCATGTGTACAGACCAGGGCATATATATAGCCCTACACATACATGTGTATTTCTCGATTCTGTTTATGTCAGAGTTTTTTAAATATTCTAAAGACATTCTACAGACATTTCATTCCTAGTCTTTCTTTTAGACTTTTAGTTGTTTGCACCAATGGCTATCTGTTGCCTCTAACTGTGATAAAGTTAAAGGATTTCCCATAAGCCTTGACAAATACCCCCAGCCACAAAGCATTTGCACTAAGGGAGGTCCAAATTAGGACAAAGATAACCTTGTAAATGGGAAATTCCTGGAAGCTACCAGGTCAAATAATGACAACTTTATGAGAATAAGGCTTTGGAGAAGCTCCTCCCCTGTCCTGGTAGCTAGCCTACTGTTGGTTTTTACTGTAATTTGTGGGCTATTGGGTTTTTCTGTTTGTTTGTTTGTTTTTTGTTTTTTGTTTTTTAAAGATACTGTCAGGTTGGACATTATGTGATGGGAACATGGAAAGATCATGCCTCAAAACTCATCATTTTTATTAAGATTTAGACATTTTTATTGGAATAAATATGTTGCAGATTGCTGCCATCCTTTGGTTAATTTTCAGAATTATGCAGAGCTGACTCTAAGAATTCCTTTTTTGTTTTTCTTTTGCTTTTATCGAGCAAAAATTATTTGGAGGTCCTTACTCCACCATTTTCATTATTTTCCCTCCTCAGACATTGTAGTTAACATAAGAAAACTTTAAAGTAACTGTGATGAATAGTTCACAAAAATAAAGGAAAAAAATTGTTAGAGTGTAAGAAAGGCTGTAGAATTACACAAGAATATTGGAATCAATGAAAAGAGTCAAATTAACATTCTAATAAAGAAAAATATAATATCTAAATTATGATCTCATAAGATAAATTTAACAGCAGATTGAACACAGCAGAAAAGAGAATAAAACAAAAGAAAAATAAAAAGACCAAACAAGTTGAGAGAAGAGAGAGAAGAAATAATTTAAAACCACAGGTAACAGGATAAGATACACGTGGAATCAGTTCAAATGTTCCGACATATGATTACTTGGGGTTCTAGAACAAAAGCACAGAGAGAATGATGTGGGAACAATCTTTACAGAAATAATGGCAGATAATTTCCCAAAAATGATAAAAGGCATCAACCCAAAGGTTTAAAATGCTCTGCAAACAAAAAGTAGGTAAACACACAGAAAACCATATCTAGATTCATCAGGATCAAAGTACTGAAAGCCAAAGGCAAACAAAATATTGTAAGTACCAAAAATAAAAATAATAATAATAATAAAATAAAAAAGATGCATAGCTATCAGTAAACCAACAATAAGACTAATATCTGACTTTTCAATAAAAATAATGAGTCACAAGATAATGAAAATGCCATCTCTAATATGCTCAAAGAAAATATTACCCAAGCTAGAACACTACTTCAGTGAAAATAACTTGAAAAATAAAGGTAAAATAAACATTTTTAAAGTTTACTTATCTATTAGCTAATTTGGACAAGTATATTTACCCTAATGTTCTGTTTTTATGACTAATCTTTTTTTAGACCAGGTTAGGTTTACAACAAAACTGAGAGGAAGATCCAGAAGTTTCCCATGCATACATGCATAGTCTCTTTACATTATCAGTATCATTCACCAATGATATTTTCTTTCTTTTTTTCTCTTTCTTTCTTTCTTTCTTTCTTTCTTTCTTTCTCTTTTTTCAGTCTACCCAAGAATAAGCCTACATTATCACATCATAATCCATAGTTTACCTGAGTTTCATTTGGTGTTGTACATTCTATGGGTTTAGAAAAATGTACAATGTCATATATTCATCACATGGTATCAAACAGGGAATATTTTCTCTGTCCTAAAAATCCTCTGTGCTCTGCCTATTTATCTCACTCCCTTATACCCACCCTAACTAATGGCTGATCTTGTCACTGTGTTCATAGTTTTGCCTTTTCTAGTCTGTTATGTAGCTAAAGTCACAGTATGTAACCTTTTCAGATTGGCTTTTTCGCTTAGAAATGTGTATTTAAGTTTTATTCATGTCTTTTCTTTTTAGTGTTGAATAATATTCCATTATCTGGATGGACTACAATTTACTTATCCATTCACCTAATGAAGCACATCTCCCTTGGTTCCAAGTTTTGACAATTATGAATAAAGCTGCTATAACATCCATGTGCAGAATTTGTGTGGAAATATTTCTCCATTTTTCAAGATTTTTTTTTTTAGGAAAGCTTTAAGTTCATAACAAAATTGAGAGAAATATACAGAGATTTCTCATATACACTCAGCCCCTATATATACTTAACCTCCTCATTGTCAACATCTTCAAAGGGTGCTATTTTTATTATAATTGCACTAACAGGTCATATCACCCAAAGTCCATAGTTTCCATTGTGGTTAACTTTTGGGGTTCTACATTCTATGGATTTGTACAAATGTATTATTTGTATCACTGTATCAAATGCTTTATTGTATATTATAGTATCTTAAAGTGTATTTTCACTGCCCTAAAAATCCTCGGTAATTCACCAAAATAAACACTTTAAGGAACAAAAGCTTGTGAATAAAAATAACATTATAGAAAAAAACAAGTAAATAATCATTTTGATTCTGAGAAAAATACAAGATGCTATGAGTATTGAATGAGATTGGATCCAGTCTCTCAAATCAGGAAAGACTTATCTGGGAAAGTAACTCAATAATGAGTAGTAACTAAAGACAACTGAAACTGGGATAGCAAAAAAAGTTAAAAGGATGTAAACTGTCAGTAGCAACTAATCAAAGATCTGAAGTCACAGCCTGTGTTTAAAGATAGTTCTTTCTTTTATTAGGTACTACTAGGTATTTAAGCAATTTTTTATGAATGATGATATTATTTATTGTGAATATTAATAATATTAAATAAAGCAAGGTCTATAGCTAATTTTAGGGGCAAGGAAAAGATTTCCTTCACCAGAGGACTAATAAATAAGAATCCAAAATCAGATGTTCACTCATATTTTTAAAGATTTGTTTTCTCTACAAATTTAAATATCATATTGGAGAATGAAAATTTATTCCCTTAACAGTTATTTACTCCTTTATGTAAATGCAGTTATCAGTGGCTTTTAAAAGACTAAAACATAAAAGAGAGAAGAGGGTATTTGTATACTGGGTACCTGCATCAAGTGGAACATAAATGGGGGACATACAATGCTGAAAACCAGTAAATATCTGAAAAGGTAAGGTGCATGAAAACACACTTCATCAATATCCCTGTTGTGCTCAGGAATGGATTTTACTCCTCCTCAAAAGTTGGAAGGATGAATGGAGACAGGGATTAGAAGAGGGGTGCATTTACTACAAAGATTATTAAATTAAAATTACAAGCTTAAAGTTTTCCTTGTCAGAAGTACAATAGAGAGAAGCTGAGAGTTGGGATATCTTTCTCCTATTTAGTTTTGCTTTGCGGCACGTTATAAGGCAAATGATATTTGCTTTACCTTGGTTTTAACTAGATCAGGGTTGGCTTTTAGGAGGCTTTTAGGAGGACTTGTCTATTTCCTATTTCCAGCTGCCTATCCCCTATTCTATCCTTGACTGGAAAGCAAACAACCAGATAGAGTTCCTTGATGGTTGGAAATCACCATGGTGAAATAACTGGTGACTTAAAGTTTGGTCATATTGTCAGTGGCTTATCTTGCTGCATTTGTGTTAATTTCAACTCTAGTGTCAGAATTCGGGTACCAAACTTCCAGATCAAAATTTCAAAAACTCAGTTTTCACTCTTATTATCCCATTCCCAGCATGCCATCCCCATTTTCTAATGGTAATAATGACACCTCTCTCATCATCATAATCTGGGAGTCTGTTTAATACCGATAAAAGACATATTCTGGTAAAATCAGCTCCTTACCCTACTGGGACCTATGATCTGCTCTACCCTCAAGGACTTCTTTTTAAGTGAGTAGGTTAAACAAATGCCTTTTCTTTTCTCCTTCCAAAATAGAATTTAAATTACAGTAAAGATTTTTTTTAATGACAAAGACAATGTGAGAGCAGACAAAATTAGATTAATAGAGGTTAGGCCAATTTTGGAAGATGTAAAATGGAGTGATATCTGACTTAGTAAAGGAAGCTAAAAGTGAACTTTGTGAAAGTAACTAACAAGAACTAACAAGAAGTGGGCTAAATGTATTGCAGAACTATAACACACTTGAGGAATTCCAGACACTAAAGCTTAAGGCTGTGTAGAATAGGGATACAAATATAGGGATAAGGTGAATGTCTGAATAAAGGAATAGTTAGACACTTTCTTAGATAGGGGTGGATTTTAAGAGAAATAGCCCCAGATGGGGATTTTTATGCAAGTGATTCATTAAGGAGTGTTCTTAGAAAAAAACCTATAAGAAAGAAGGATAGAGCAGTGGAGGAAGCTAAGCAAAATGTAGTTTCAGCTGCTATCTGGCCTCAATCTGAACCCATGGAGAACTCTAGAGTATGGCATCACAGAGTTGTCTCCCCTTCAGGAAAGGAAGTCAGGTTTTTGTACTCATATGAGTCAGTAACTGGCTGAAGGAACTACCACTAGAGTGACCTGGGAAAATATCTTTTTTATGGAGGTGTATCTATTAAAAATGTTTTATTAAAAACACATTATAAAATGTTTGAATCCATATGACTTATATTGATGTATTGATGGATATTTTGAACAATGGAATACAGAAGATGTATATACATATTTGTTTATTAACTGGTCAGTGCACATAAAGATTGTTCATAGTGCTCAGGTAATATCTTTTCATTTTCAGGTAAAGAAACTATCTATTCATGTTCTAGATTTTCAAATATGTCATTCGAGGATAATTTCATATATCTTACTAGGTGAAAAAATAAGTAGCAATGCTATTCTTCAGAATGTGTTTCTATTGAAACAATATAAATTTTCTTAACTCTATCATTTATTTAATAAGTTTGAATTATTTCTCATGACACTGCATCATCCATTATGCTGGTCAGTAATAGTGGATTCTACAGATTTTCTAAAAGGCTGTAGGAATGTTTTGTTAACAATGACCACAAATGCAAGTCTGACCTCAAGTGCATAGGAAAATGTGAATGATATATTTTTTTCTCATCATGTTAGGTTTACTATTCTAGAATTTTGATGTAAAGATGACACAATTTTCAACTATGTCTTCTCTTGAGCTCTTTATACTATAATTACTGCATTCTTAGAGTGTTCCAACCTTCCACACCATCACCACCAGGGAAGAGAGGGAAGAGGCCTATGGCCAGAGTGAGAAGAGCCAAGCCATTTATTAACACAAGGAATGTCCATCCTTTGTCCAAAATGGCTATAAAACAAATTAAGAGAGCACAACCTCACCACATAAGCCAGAAGCAAAATAAAATATTAATTGAAATGACCCACTGGATTAAAAAGTAAAGATCTTAAAAGTTTTAGGAGGTGATATGCACAAGCACGAGAAGACAACCTGACACATGGTGTAGGTTCTGAAGGGGTGTTGAGAGTACTGGCAAAGTGTTAATTAAATAAAAAACACTTACTACCACTCCACCATCACTAGGGCCTGTAAAGCAGAGAGAGCACTATGGTAGGAACACAGACAGACAATAGGTAACACACAGGCTCATACATAGGCTCAAACTCATGGGTTGGTGGTAGACCAATGATAAAAGAGATGCAATCTCATTCTGTGTCTGACATGAGTAAGAATAACCACAAATTAGTATGTCAACACCATGCCAGTGGCCCAAACTCATATTGTTCTGTAAAGAATTATCTTGATGGTCAGTGGAAGCAATTCACTTGCCAGAATGTCTTTATGGAATTGGAGTCAGCCATGGGATCCTGGAATGACCCCAGAAACTTGAATCCAGGATTTTCTCAGAATATTTGGTTAACCTCACATGAGTGGGGTGACAAAAGTGCTCCAAAGTAGAGAAATAGAGTATAGGTCCAGAGTCTAGGCTCAGGACCTCCCCTATCCCCAGCATACTGCATGGTGCTTCTTGCTCCTGGTAGCCCAACACATGAGAGGGGACCTCTGCTGAGGAAGGCGCTGTAAAGCACACGGGTCCCTCAGAATAGTGGCACTCACATCTCCCCTACCCTCAAAGAATATTACTGGGAGCTGAAAAGTCCCATATACAAGGTTTTTAGATACCAAAGTTTGCATGATTCCCTAGTAAGTGGTCATGTCCCCAATGTAAGCTATTCTAGTAAACAAAGTGTGCTCCTGTACATAGAACAAACATTTTATATAGTTTCTTCCTGTTAAATGTGAATAAAGTCAATAACCAAAATTCAAAACATCCTATCTGAAAAAAAAAGAAAAGAAAAGAAAAGAAAAATAAACAAATTCAAAGAAACCTAGAAGAAACAAAAAATATAGGGAAAACTAAATACTTTAAAATTACTATTTTCAGTTTAGTCAAAGAAACACACACACAAAAAAGCTGTGTATAGATAACAAGAACAAATACACACACACAAAAGAACATTCTGAGTACACGGAAGAGTTCATATAAGAACAAAAATAACATAAATATAATGAAAGGTAGCTTAAAACCTTAGAAAAAACATGGAAATCTCCCCCAAAATAAAACTGAAAGACAAAGAGATAAAAGATAAAGGACAGCAAAAAATCCCACTAAAAAAACAAAAACAAAAACAAAAACAAACAAACAAACAAACAAAAAACAACTCTTAAAGGAGAGGATTAACAAGGAGAACCAATGCCCAATTACAAGGAATCCTTATTAGAAGTGGAATGAAGTTAACCACTGGTAGTAAAATATAATTTGTTAGATGCAAAGGACATAAATTCCAAGATTAGATTGAAAAATACTTGTGCTAAAGAATATTATCAGGAAATATCAGAAGAAGAGGAATAAAGAAAACTCTTTAAAACTTCTCAGCCTATAAACTAATCAGTGTAACAAAAATGATCATATTGAAAGAACCGGATATGAAAGTAGTATCAGAGAGTTCTACTCCCATTAATGTTGAATTATTCAAGGGTTTATTATAGAACATATTTCCTTACTTTTAACTATTAAGTAGATGTTAATTTTCAACAGGAATGCACCTTAACTCATTAGAATTCCGGTGCCTCACATTTTGGCTGATTAAAAAAATGTATAGTGGTATTGGATTTGGATTAATAAATAATATTTTTAAAGGTGAGAAAGAGGTACATTTTATCTTGTTAAGTTAAAGCAGGGGATAGATCTACATTTAAAAAAAAAAAAGATGGGTAAACTTAACAACTTTACTGAGCAAAACATATTAAGAAAGGCTGATGAGATGTCATCCTGACAAGCAAAGAATATTCTGTAAAATTAAACTATAACTTCCTCCATGAAGTGAAAAAAGTCAGAAAAAGGATAAGACAATTAGAAGATCAATGAATCATGTCTAAGACTTAAGTGCCAAACAAATAATTTAGCGACAGCAAGAAAATTATTTTGGAAAAGTGTTAACTATATTAACACTTGAAAGCTACACTGTAGGAGGTAGAAGGATCTGGAAATAATCCTCAAAGTCCTGAAAAAGTCACAGGTTAGACTTTAAATCTTCTTTTACTTCTGTTAGTTTCAAAAATAAAAAAGTCCATTAGGAATTAACTTGGGATCCCCTTTCTGTTCAAAAGTACTAGTTGCCACATTATTGAGAAGAGTCACAGGTACATACATGATGCCTGATTTAATCTACTGAGCCCTGTAACTAAGTGCCCCAGTTAACGGGGTAATTATTTGGTTTGCTGTTTAGATTTAACACAGAAAATAACTTTCCTTTTATTGATATTCTTCAATTCCTTGAAATCTGGAAACCTTTTTTTTTTCTTTTATAAAATAAGAGGATATGAAAGGCAAAGATGTTTCTTGGGCTTTAGTAGGCTGGAAGTTAAAACCCATAGGACAATTTTCTAGTTGGTATTGAATGGTTTCCAGGAGCATTATAGAACCAGGGAGGCAGCATCTAAATTTAGGGTCTAGAACCTCCCTAACTTATTGTTAATTATAGTATAAATATGTTATTCTGATGTCTAAAATCCTATGTGGTTAAGATACTAAGCATTTTGACATAAATTTATGTCTCTGGAGAGCATTTCACTGAAGAATAGAATTTTTTTTTTTCTTTTTTTCTCAATTGTTGTTTTAAATTATATTTTAGCTGATATCTGGCTGAGATGCTTTTTTTTGGGGGGGGAAGATATCTTATGAATATGTATATACAAAAGTTAATTTAAAACAATATGTGAGCTACAAGATTAAATTAAAAATAAAGTATTTTAGTCTGAAATATAACATCATCAATTATAAATTTTAGCAGTATGGTCCAGTCTATAAGGCCAACTGTCAAGGCAGGATGTCAAAATCTGTGGTGAGAAATTCAGTTTAACTGTTCAAACCATTTTTGTATCCTAGCATCAGTCAAAAACATAATATTCCATGCTCCTGGATTCGAAGAACAAATATTGTTAAAATGTAGATACTACCCAAAGGAATCTACATATTCAATGCAATCCCAATCAAAATAACACCAGCATTCTTCACAGAGCTAGAACAAACAATCCTAAAATTTGTATGGAACCAGAAAAGACCCTGAATAGCCAAAGCAATCTTGAACAAGAAAACCAAAGCTGGAGGGATCACAGTCCTGGACTTCAAGCTATATTACAAAGCCGTTATCATCAAGACAGTACGGTATTGGCAAAAAACGGACCCACACACATATGGCCAAACTAATCTTTTGACAAAGTAGGAAAGAATATCCAATGGAATAAAGACAGTCTCTTCAGCAAATGGTGCTCCGGAAATTGGACAGCGACATGCAGAAAAATGAACCTGGACCACTTTCTTACACCATACACAAAAATAAACTCAAAATGGATGAAAGACCTAAATGTAAGACAGGAAGCCATCAAAATCCTCGAGGAGAAAGCAGAAAAAACCACTTTGTCTTCAGCCACAGCAACTTCTTCCTCAACACGTCTCCACAGGGAAGGGAAACAAAGGCAAAAATAAACTATTGGGATCTAATCAAAATAAAGCTTCTGCACAGAAAAGGAAACAATCAGCAAAACTAACAGGCAACCGATGGAATGGGAGAAGATATTTGCAAATGACATATCAGATAAAGGGTTAGTATCCAAAGTCTATAAAGAACTTGTCAAACTCAACACCCAAAGAACAAATAATGCAGTGAAGAAATGGGCAAAAGACATGAAGAGACACTTCTTCAAAGAAGACATCCAGATGGCTAATTGACACGTGAAAAAATGCTTAACATCACTCATCATCAGGGAAATAACAAATTAAAACCACAATGGGATAACATCTCACACCTGTCAGAATGGCTAACATTAACAACTCAGAAACAAAAGATATTGGTGAGGATGTGGAGAAAAAGGAACCCTTTTGCACTGCTGGTGGGAATGCAAACTGGTGCAGCCACTCTGGAAAACAGTACAGAGGTTCCTCAAAAAAAAAAAAAAAAACAAAAAACAAAAAAACAAAACAAAACAAAAAAAAAGATGGAACTACCCTACAACCCAGTGATTGCACTATTAGGTATTTATCCAAGGGATACAAGTGTGCTGTTTCGAAGGGGCACTTGCACCCCAATGTTTATAGCAGCACTACTGACAATGGCAAAAGTATGGAAAGAGCCCAAATGTCCACCAAAGGATGAATGGATAAAGAAAATGAGATAGATATATCTATATCTATATCTATCTCTATCTCTATCTCTATATCTATATCTATATAATATCTATATATAATATATATAGATATTATATATTATCTATATATATATCTATATATATAATATCTATATAATATCTATATATTATATATATAATATCTATATATATAATATCTATATAATATATATATAGATAGATATAGATATAAAGATAGATATAGATATAGATATAGATATAGATATAGATATAGATATATCTACACAATGGAGTATTACTCGGCAATCAAAAAGAATGAAATCTTGCCATTTGCAACTACATGGATGGAACTAGGAGGTATTATGCTAAGCAAAATTAGTTGGAAAAAGACAAATATGACCTCACTCATATGAGGAATTTATGAGACAAAACAGATGAACATAAGGGAAGGGAAGCAAAAATAATATAAAAAAGCAAATATAATATAAAAAAGGGAGGACAAAACGTAACAGACTCTTAAATATAGAGAACAAACAAAGGGTTGCTGGAGGGGTTGTGGGAGGGGGGATGGGCTAAATGGGTGATGGGCATTAAGGAATCTACTCCTGAAATCATTGTTGCACTATATGCTTACTTAGATGTAAATTAAACAATTAATTAGTTAGTTAAAAAAGAAAAACATTTTAATTAATAAGTTACAAAATTTGGGGCACCTGGGTGCTCAGTTGGTTGAGTGTCTGACTTCGGCTCAAGTCACAATCTCACAGTTCAGGAGTTCAAGCCCCACACTGGGCTGGCTGCTGTCAGCATACAATGCACTTTGGATCCTCTGTCCCTTTCTGCCCCTTCCCTGCTTGCACTGTCTCTTTCTCAAAAATAAATAAACATTAAAAAAATTTTAATAAATTACAAAATTTAGAAGACTTTGTAGATGATCTAATCCAAATGCATCATTTTAGGGAATAGGAAACAAAGGCCTTCAACGAGTTAGAATCTCACCTTTTGCAAAGCAGGGTTTACATACATGTCAATCTAGTAGTTGCTGGTATTGATACGTATAAGATTTCAAATATCTGATGTGACTGACTTTTCTATATTTGACTACCTATTTGAATTAACTAATTTGTAGTCGATATTCAAATGAATTAAGAAGAAAAAACATGTCAACAGTTATTTTTCCCTCTAAAAGAGATCTTGCAGAAAATGTTCATTGAGCTTAAATTATCGTTTCTGGCTCCCAGATTTATTAGTCTCACCAGTAAATGATAACTTCCTACTTCATTTAACCTGCCTCAAAATGGTCCAAATGTAGAAATAAAGATGTCTGAATAATATGTGATTCTACAAACAACAACTAGATATGTAGGGAAAGCCACAGATAAACAATCACTTTGTAAATCAAATTAACATATAACTTTAAAGGGGGGGGGGATAAAAATTAAAAAAAATACAAGCTGAGCCAATACGTCCCAAGGAAAATAACAAAAATGTCCTTTCTCACTGAACCCAATTTTGTCTCTTGCCCTATGTGCCGGCAACATGTTTAGACCTTGCCTCTTTGTGTATTCCTATCGCTTTATTTCCCTTCATTGTTAGCAGCGTTATCTACTCTTCTAACAATAGAAATCTCAGGGGAACATTTTCTCTAATCCTACTCCCAACTGTTAGTTCGGTTTGTTTATCTACTTTCTTGACTCACAGCCCAAACCTTCTGTATCAGTTTTGTTCCCAACAAGGGGAGCAGGAAGAGGACTCATATGGCATTTTTAGAGCCATTTGTTATTGTGGCAGTGAGGAATCTGTAACACTGCGCAGATTGTCAGTTTGTCCTATGATGGGAGAAATGGTAGTTAGACAAATAGGAAATTCATGGTTTGTACCTAAAAACCCTTCTACATTTTTACAACCATGATGGAAATGAAAGTGAAAAGAGACTGGGAAATGAGAGTTAAGAGTTAAGTGTTGTATCTTCCCTCTTGTTATAAATTATAATTTCAAAGAGAACAGAAGAAGGAGTTTATAGCTTCCTCTCCCTTTAATATTTCTGGCTCATAGATGCTCCAATATATAGGTTCACAATGCCCACTCAAATATGCAGATATCACCCTGCTCAGTTTTCTCAGCTACCAAGACAGGAAACAGAGTAACAGTAACATGAAGGAACTTTCCAGTTCTACCATTCTGTTAAATGCTCTGTCAAATCAGTAAAAATGAGTAAATGTTATCATTTGACTTCATTAAAAAGAACATGCTTAAACTTCTCTCTACTCTTTTTATTGGAGCTCAAATTCTTGATTTCTGAAAAATCTCTTCATGATACTCATTTCAAAGTGGGATTTACTTTGTGGTTAGTTTGAAAGCAGAACTTATTTTATCCAATATTTTAATTTATTTTGTTAATTTTTAAAAAGGGACATTAGTACATTGCAGAAAATTAGAAAATACATTTTTTGGCATAGAAACCATTTTTTATAAAGATAATCTCAATATATTTTCCAGTGTTTTCCCATTATTTATTTTGTATACGCACAATCATGAGGGACTTACAACATTATACTATGTTTCTACATAATACTGTATAATAAACATTTTCTATTTTGCTTCACAGTCCTCAATGCAATAATTTTAGTGTTTTAAATGGTCTGACCATCGAGAGGATATACCAAAATTTCCTGGTCTATTTCATACTGTTGGACATATAGATGGTTTACAACTTCTTATTATCAAAAACGTTATTCAACTGACAAATGTACACAACTTTTTATTATTATTATTCAAAATGACTTCATTCTTAACTAATTAATTCTGCATTAATTTAAAGTAGTTACAACTTGGGGCACTTAGGTGGCTCAGTTCATAAGCATCAGAGTCTTGATTTCGGCACAGGTCATGATTTCACTGTTTGTGAGATGGACCCCAGCACTGGGCTCTAGATGCCAGCTTGAACAACAGCACAGAGCCTGTTTGGGATTGTCTCCTCTCTCTCTGCCCCTCCCCCTTGCTCCTGCACACACATGTGCATGCTCTCTCTTTCTAAATAAATAAATAAATTAATTAATTAATTAAAAGTAGTTACAAATCTATGCAGTCACCAATTATCACCTCCTCTTCCATTTTCCTGAATCATTCCCAGCTCCCTTCTTTAGTTAGCTGAACTTGCAATTTTTTTTGTCTGTCTAATATATCACTTCCTTAGGGACTCCATTCTGGAGACTCTCCACAGTATAGGTGGCTTTGACAGTTATGTATTTCCATAGTACTTTGTTCCAGGAATGCTAGATGTTACATGTTTAGTATCAGTCTACTATAATAGATTCTAAGCATTATGAAGACACAAAAGACACCTTTCTTGCTCATCATAGTAACCTGAGTACCAACAACAGGGGATTCCCCATGCTTGGTAGATATTTAATAAATTGTTATAAATTTTAATTCAAGAATAGGATTAATAAGAGAATAAAAGCATGTATGCATTGATAGCTGATATGAGAGCTCTACATATTCAAAATTACTTTGTTGAATTATTTTAATTCCAATTGCTGCATTTTAAGTGAAAGACATCAAGCTAAAAAAGGCTTAATAAAAATAGCCACAGTCTCCATATAAATGACTATTTGCATTCAAACCAGTAAATTACTAAAACAGAGACATGCATTTTTTTTTCTTAATTAACCAGAGATGGTTTCTGTCTCTCACAGAATCTTTCTCAAATTGCTTTTGGTTTTCCTCACTGGATCCAGGTGCATGTTAGAAGGAATTTCAACATTGTTTTAGAATTGTCTCAGGTAAGTTACATGGAATTCTCATGATAAAGGGGTCTACATACTTGCTATATAAAAGTAATGAAAAGAAAGTATTTTAGAGAAATCCAAATTAAGAAGTACATCACATGAATGCATTTTATAGGGAACAAGAGAATTTCTTTTAAGCGATCTGGCTTTCTAACATATAGTGCCAAAATAACAACAACAACAACAAAAATGACAATTCACACAAGTTTCTTGGCATCATGTGCTTGTGGTTTTTCCACAAAGTTGCACAGAATCTTAGGGTTATTCATAGGCCACTCTAGGATTTAAGAGGAAGTCCAAGTGAGCTGTCCTGTCCACTCATCCTAGTATATTTTTATCTTTTTTTTAATACGGAAATTTGAATATGAAATTTTACTTCATAAAAAGTTTCTACAGTGACCCATCTTTTTAAATCTAAAGGATTCAAAACTAACTGAATATTTGACTAAAGATGTAACCTCATCGGTTCATTCCTGAAATATTTAACAAGATACGTGGCCAGGACTATAATATTTAATGGAAATACGTGATGAATAAAACATGGCTATCCAAAACAATGACACAAACATGTAAATCTGAAAGATGATATATTAGAGTTATTATATGTTTAGTGCTGTGGGAATACAGAAATATTGCCACCTTAAAAATCCATGAAACCTTCATATTTGAACATGTGCTTGATAGTTAATAGAGGATTTCAAAGGAGAAAAGTTATGGGGTCCCTGGGTGGCTCAGTTGGTTAGGCATCCGACTTCAGCTCAGGTCATGATCTCACAGTTCATGGGTTTGAGCCCCGCATCTGGCTCTGTGCTGACAGCTCAGAGGCTGGAGCCTGCTTCGGATTCTGTATCTCTCTCTCTGCCCTTCCCCTACTAACACTCTGTATCTCTCTCTCTCTCTCTCTCTCTCTCTCTCTCTCTCAAAAATAAATACACATGTAAAAAAATTAAAAACAAAAGTAGAGAATTTAGGTAAGGACATCAAAGGCAGTGAGGCAACTCATGTGAAGAACATGGCATAAGATGAACAGTTCATGTGAAGAAAATAGACACACTGTAAAAAGTTCCATGTGGCTGGAGTGTCAGATTTTGTGATATAATATTGGAAGAGGTAAGTTTGAAGGTAAGTTTGGGCCATATTTTGAAGAGTGCAAGTTCTGGGAACACCATGAAAGCAAAACAAAACAAAACAAAATATTGAACTGGGAAACGGGAGTGTTTTAAGTCAGGAGAACTGGATGGGACTGTCAAAATAAGAGAGGAGAATTAAGGAGAACCGAGATTACAAAAAGGAGAAAATAAGGGTAAAGAGTACAGAAGAGATTTATAAGCTATTTCTGAGACAGAATATATACAAGTTTGTTACTGAATTAATGTGAATGGCAGAGATGAGATAAAAATGATTTTAAATATTCTAAGTTGAAAGGGGATCCTGCAGGGTCACAGAGACGTGATAAAGAGAGTAACTTCAGAGATAGATGTAGGTTTGAACAGTCAGTCAATTTCACTTGCTAGCCAAGTGATTTTAGGCAAGTCACTTCACCTTTCTAAGATTCAGTATCCTCTTCTGATTAAAACAATTTTTTAAGTATTCAGAGAAATAACGTAAGTTTTCATTAAGTCTTTATTAGTACTATTATTGATTTACAGGTTAATGTTTAATGTCAAGTAATAAGATTTCCCATTCTTTCTATAAAAGTGCTGACCTTTTCCAGATGGATTAGATGTGAATATCTAGATTTGTATATAATGATTTATCTGCTGTTTTTCTGTTCGTCCAACTAATGGAATAACAGTGGATTCAACAGACATATATTCTGTACCAAATACAGACCTAGTACCCTTCCAGCTGCTCAGGACACCTACATTAAAAGGGTAGAACTTAAAAAAAGGGGCAAAGAAACTCAAAAGAAGACATTGCAGTGATGTGCAAGTACTTGAAAAGGTGCTCAATATCACTAATCATCAGGAAAATGCAAATCCAAACCAGAGTGAAATATCATCTCACGCCTGTTAAAATGGTTATTAGCAAAGACAAGAAATAAGAAGTGTTGGTGAGGATATGGAAAAAAGGAAGTCCTTTTTCAGTGTTGGTGGGAATGTAAATTGGTGCAACCAGTATCGAAAACAATATGGAGGTTCCTAAATATTTTAAAATAGAACTACCCTTGATCCAGCAATTCCACTTCCTGGTATATATCCGAAGGGAGGAAAATCACTATGTCAAGATGTATCTGTACCCCCATGTTCACTGCACCATTATTTACAACAGCCAAGGCATGGAAACAACTTGTGTTGACCCATAAGCAAATGGATAAAGAAAATGTGGTATAAATATACAATGGATGTATTAACTGGCCACAAAGAAGAAGGAAATCCTGCCATATGAAACAAATGGACCTTGAGAGCATTATGCTAAGTTAAATAAGTCAGACAGACAAAGACAGATACTATATGATCTCTCTTATATGTGGACTCTAAAACAAAAACAAAATTCAAGAAACAAAGAACAAAGCAGTTATTGAAAAAGGCAGGGGGTGGGGTAAAGGAAATTGTGGGGATGGTCAAAAGGTACAAATTTTCAGTAATAGAATTAAAAAGTTCTAGGGATATAATGTAAACCATGGTGCCTGTAGTTAGTAACACCATATTATATATTTAAAAGTTGCCAAGAGAGTAAATCTTCAAAATTCTCAGCATAAGAAGAATTACAACTACATAAGGTCTCTGACACTAACTAAACTTATTACAATCATTTTGCAATATATATCAAATCCTTATGTTGTACAATTTAAACAAATACAATATTATATGTTAATTATACCTCAATAAAACCAGGGAAAGTTTTATTTTTATTTTTTATTTTTTTTAAACATTTTTTTTTTTTTTTTTTTTTTTGGGACAGAGAGAGACAGAGCATGGACGGGGGAGGGGCAGAGAGAGAGGGAGACACAGAATCGGAAACAGGCTCCAGGCTCCGAGCCATCAGCCCAGAGCCTGACGCGGGGCTCAAACTCACGGACCGTGAGATCGTGACCTGGCTGAAGTCGGCCGCTTAACCGACTGCGCCACCCAGGCGCCCCAAACCAGGGAAAGTTTTAAAAAGGACAGAATTTGTCCAAGAAAATATTTTTTAAAAAGCAGGCAAATAAGCAAAAACCACTTTATTTCAGAGTTTGTCTCAGTAAACAATTAAAAATAAAACCTAAATCATATCAAATAATTTTAAAAAAGAAACATAAAAAATGAAAGTGGTACTCTTTCAATAGGATGGCCAGAAAGTATCTCTTTGACACACTCTGAAGAGGACAGGGATTGATAAAATCCCATAGGAACATCTGGAAAGGTACATGAGGTCATATGTTGAGTTTGTTTTCAGAAGAAATGGAGGCTGCTAATTTGGAGTTCTGTTTAAGTACAAGGGATATAAAGTCTAAGTTTTTCCTATCAATATCATGTTCTCCTTCCTCTCCAAGCATTGAACCCTCTATCTCTCTGTTATTTCTACATTTTTAATCTCTCTGTGTTTCTACATTTTTAAATTGAACAACCTCGATAAATTGCACTCTTATAATATTTTATGTTGTCACTCTTGCTAGTCTATATTTAGGATCTATGGGGTTTTGGCATTTGTTACAGCTATTGAAGCTAAATGAAGACACTCTAAAACACCCTGGCTGCACAGGAAATATACTAAAACCCATCAGTAAGGTTATGAGGGTATATATGTACATAATGTCACAGATCAGGAGGATAAGATAGGAGACCTCCAAGGGCAAAGTTCTGAATGAGGGATGAAAGCAGCAGTGGCAACCCATGATGCTCCTTCTCCCAGGGATCTTATTATCTTGCTAGGAAGCTGTAGGATCTAGAAGAGACTGGAATGTGACAATGGGAAAAGAATCTCCTGTAATTCACATGTAACTTGTTCACAGTTAAATTCTTGATCCAGGGCATGAGACCTCCAAGACCCGTGTCATCAATGAAATCTTTCACGATTTTATTTTTATCATCTAGGATCTGAGTGAGTGTTCATGATACTTGAATTTGCAGTTATTGATTCTCAGAAAGCACAATTCAGCATCCAATTCACAGAGGCTATTCAATAGCTTGTAACTGTAGTAATCCAAGAATGAAGAGATCTCCATTTCTATGTTTATTCTGAACATTGAAAATATGTATTTATGTATATATTTTAAAGTAGTTAAAAAATAAATATGCTGGATACTGTTTCTCTTGAAAACCACATGATTTGGTATGTCTAATATGCTAACTCTGTAA
Source organism: Panthera uncia (assembly GCF_023721935.1). NCBI lineage: Eukaryota > Metazoa > Chordata > Mammalia > Carnivora > Felidae > Panthera > Panthera uncia. Next base: position 97,587,588 of record NW_026057577.1, read on the forward strand.
AAAATTTTTGGTCCCCCAAATCATACAAAACTAATTGTTTCACAAATTTCTTAAATTTGACCCTATTATACTATTTTACAGTAGGACCTCATTTGTTTCTGATATTGTATCAGAAACTGATTCACACAGTACTGAATTTAGCACACACACCCCCCTCCCTTTTTTAAATAACTTTCAACACATAACACCAAGAGGGTGAGATGGTTGTTGGCCTCAAATGACTGATTTCTACTCAACAAGCACAAAAGAACGGAACTCCTGGGCAACTTGATGTGAAATGTGTCATCCACAGGTCAACAGGCTACAACCACCCAAACTCATTTGTTTAGGCCTGATTAAGTCCAGCAGGGGGAGTATGAAAATGAATTCAAAAGGATCAAATAAGAGAGAAGCATCAGGAAAACCAAGTGTCGCACGCTTTCATTTCTTTGTACAATAGGAAGCTGTTGCCCTGTGCTGTCAAGTTCACGAACTTGCTAACAGCTTTTTATAGGCACAGTGCATTTTCTACATTTGATCTAAAAGAGACATATCTGACTGTTCACCAGTGTCCACTTGCATCCTGAATTGTGGCAGCATGGAACTCTTCACTGTCTGACATTTTAAAATTGGCCTTGGATACAATGCTTTGTGTGAGGTAAACCTGCTGCACTCCAACACTTCCTTGAAAAGGTTGACAAGAAAACCCAAATGAGACCATGTTTCACTGCCTGGTTGTCATTGTATGGTAGAGTGCAAGTTGAGTTTGGGGGATGTGGGGCCAGGAAAGAGAAAGATAAAGCATGTAATTAAAGCACTCAAATCAATAAGAAAAATCTCTTTTTCTTTGATAAGGCAACATTCTTTATTCATAAAAGACAACTTATTTTAACCTTTTAATAAAGTATTATTTCTGCTTTAAATATTGGAGTATTTGGTTTATGTCTTTTTACTGGTCTTTTTTGTTCCATGGGTCTTTAGATATTTTGGGAACAAATGGGCTCAAGCAGATGGAGAGTCTATGTTGCCCCCTAGTGGCAAGTTATATTATAACCATAATCCTGGAGTTGGAATTCTGGTGCTCCTGCTGTGTGTCAGTCTTTGCATCTTGCATATTTTCTGGCTCAGTCTTTTTAACCATATAAGTAGAATTTTCACCTTGTTTCACTTTCATCAAAATTTACTAATTACAAACTTTGATCACTTTTCCTATTTTCTCTCAGCCATTGTTTCCTCATCCATAATATGGGGATATTAATACTCCCCACTTCAAGGGGTTGTTTTGAGAACAAAATCTGAGGGATGCCTGGGTAGCACAGTCAATTAAGCATCTGACTCTTGATTTCAGCTCAGGTCATGATCTCATGTTTTGTGGGATAGAGCCCTGCATCAGGCTTTGTGCTCATAGTGTGGTGCCTGCTTGGGATTCTCTACCTCCTTCTCTCTTTCGCTCTCTCTCTCTCTCTGCCTCTCCCCCACTCACCTCCTCCCTCAAAATATCTAAACAAACATTTTTAAAAAATGATAATGCAAGTGAAGTCTATTGTGCAGTGTCTTTGAATAGTAACCATTCAGCAAAAAGCTAGCTCTAATGATAAGTAATAGCAATACTCATAGAAAACTCATATGTGTGACAAAAGAGCTACATGGGGTTCCCTATGGAGTCTGCTTTTTATTCTGATATATAAAGCGGCATTGTATGTTATCTCCAAGTTTCAAACCAATGAGGTCCCTACCTGTGTAAACTGTCACTTCACTCCCTCCATTTAGCAATCTTACAATTGAATTCTACATACTCTACCAGAATCGGTCTATTCAGAATGAACTAGTAGGTCATGAAATGTTCACACTGTGGATCAGGACCAAACACACGATTAAATTCCTTTTAGAAACTGCTCCTTTTGAAAGGCCACACAAAGTGACAGAAGTAATATGGAGGCAAATCTTATTTCACATCATACTGGCAGATGGATATAAAATATCTATCCCAATAATTAATTCCTCAGCTGCCTTTGCCACCTATTATACAATAGATAATTCCATTAAATATGTGCTGAGCGCATATGCTAGAGGCTCTTTGCTGCAATTTATACACATCAGTTCCTGACTCCTTTTCATGAAATTTTAAATGGTGAAAAGAAATAAACACTCTGATTACCTATATGTCTGATAAATGAATGCCGCAACAAAATTTTACAGCTAAAAAGGTTATTTACTTAAGTGAGATTTTTTTGTGTGGCAATCGAAAGGTCAGATTTTTTTCTTCCATTGCTGTGAAATTGCTTCTGCTTTTTAGCGAATCTTCTAAGACGGCTCTTCTCCTTGCAGTGTTGACAAGGACACGAGAAGGATGTGGCCTGAGGAAATCAAATGAGCAGCATAAAATCCTGGCTGGAATCGCAGGCAGCCCACAGTTTGTGGTTTTTGAAAGTCTGTCAAAAAAGTTGCGTAATATGAAAGTGGAGACAGGACTTCTGAACAAAAATCAATAGCTGGATCTTTTGAACTGCCCATGTACAAAGTTCTAATGAAAATGTCCTTGAGGGGAGTTTTAATAGTGGACTTTGAGATCAGTTTCACCACTGGTCTGATAACACTACAGAGCATTTGAAGTTTTCAAAGAATCCAAGCCCTGGAAAGTTTGGCTCAAACACTGAGGATGTAAATGCCTCTGAGGGGTCTGAGAAATAGCAACCCACCGCTGAAGAATATACGATGTATGTGTTTCCTGAACCATGTCAAATTTTAGCCACAGGATACAATTTACTTCAAGGGGGTTGATAGCTCTCTAAAAAGCAGCACTCCATGTTCAAACTAATAATTGATCAGGCACCAGGTACCATGTAGTAAAGGCATAAGGATGATAAAAATAAATCACCCAAAAGAGCTGATTAGAAGATATATTTTCTAAATATGTTTGATTTAATCTTCTGACCAGATAGGTACCTCTATTCATTGACAGTGTTTTTCTCTCTTTTTTTTTCCTTTTTTCTTTCTTCTTTCCTTTCCTTTCCTTTTCCTTCTCTCCTTCTTTCTTTCCTTCTTTTTTCACGTTTGTTCATCTCCAGTCAAGCTAGAAATTATTAATAACTCTAAAAGCTGCCATGGTACAATGTACAAATCGGAAATTAAAATTTTTGGTCACTTACTGCCAATCGTTTTCTTTTCTCATCTCTAAATCTTAAATACAAAATACCTATCACTTGTGAATGAACACGTCTTACTCAGTAGGTCGGGAAAAAATCAAACAAAAAAACACCTATACACACACTAACATTCACAAAATCTGGCCTCCAAAATCAGAAATGTTTCAGTTCTCAATTGAGCTGCTTTTGGAAAGTTTATACTTAAGCCACCTTTGAAAATGCCAATGTACCCACCCATTAACGACAAGTAGGACTGTTTACATGGAGTGAGCAATAAATAAAACTGATTTTTTTCTGTTATTACCTACTATAAAACCTCTACCCCACATAGAATAGAGTAATAGTTTAAAAATTAAATTATCAACTAGTATTTAGGTTGTATCATTGAACTATTTCTTTTAATTTTTTAATGTTTCTTTTTAATTTTTTAATTGTTTTTAATGTTTAATTTTTGAGAGAGAGAGAGAGCAAGCAGGGGAGGGGCAAAAAGAGAGGGAGACAGAATCCAAAGCAGGCTCTAGGCTCCGAGTTGTCAGCACAGAGCCTGACATAGGGCTCAAACCCACCAGCAGTGAAATCACGACCTGAGCAGAAGTCAGACGCTTAACTGACTGAGCCACCCAGGTGTCCCTGAACTATTTTTAATGTTAAGTAAATATACTACATTTGTTTGACTATTAAGATAATCTGGATAGAAAGGTTGCTTTTTATTACTGGTAATTATTCATCAAATTCACTATGGCTAAATTGTAATTTTTTTTCCCTATTAGACAAATGTTCTGTGAGGTGAATAGAATATTTTAAAAACAGAGACAGTTGAGTAACTTGTCCCATATTGGGATTCAAGCCTGGACTATGTGACTCCTGAGCCCAAGCCCTCAGTCAACATTTATCCATAACACTTCTATAAACTCCCCAAATAAGCTATTCAGAATCCAAGAAAAATAGAACAGATTGTATCACCTAATAGTTCTGCGTCAGAAATCAGCAGCCATCAGTGATGCTGTGAGTCTCACTTTCAGTTACTGTTTAGGCTGGGCTCCTCAGACGTAGTTTGAAACAGGAGGCTTGTGCAGGTGATTTGTTGAGGGATTTCTTGGAAACAAACCCCAAAGCATAAACCCATATGAAAGTAAGAAGAACAGAAAAAAGAAAAAAAAAAAAAGCCAAGCAAAATGTGGCTGAAATCTAGCCTCAGCCTGATCCCATAGGGAACTCTGAAGCATGAGAAATATCACAGAGTTAGTGCACCTTGGCACAAGAGGGCCAGGCATTATCAGTCATATGCTATCACCTGCCCTGCTAGTAGGGGGCAGAGGCATAAACTCACAGGTATCTCCGTGTAAAGTGACTCCTGTCAGGCAAGGGCAATTCTCCAGAGAAAAGTACTTCTGTGTGTTACTTAGCATCAATAATCACAATAGCTGGGGGAAAGGTTTCCTGTCAAATAAATGATGTGGGAAGGACAACAGCAACGTCTGCTATAGGTAGGAAGACAAGGTAGGAGGAGGTTGCTTGACAAAGGACATCATCAATGTACTTTGTTTTCCAGTGTAACTACCAGTATCCTGGAGGATGAAACCTCTTCTCCCAGTGTAGTACTAATGCTGTTCTTGATTAAATATTTCTTAATCCCTTAAGGTCTTAGGCATCTCAATCGTAAAATGTGCTTTGTGAACCAGATTATCTCTAAAGTGGATTATAGTTTTCAAAATTATGACTCAATGTCCATAATTTTCTTCCTAGAATATTTTTTTCTTTCCCCAAAGTTAATTGGCATTTCCTATGTCTAAGGTCTAATTAGAAGTTTCCAAGAATAAGAATTAGGCTCCCTGAAGGAACAGGAATTTCGTTTTTAACCATGGGAATAATCTGCACTTTATATGCTATTCAACTGCTATTCACATGTGTTTAGATTTTATGAAATTGCTACAAACTCAGTACGTCTTATTCACTTTAATATTTTTCCTAAAATTGGCCTCAAGGAATGTGTTCTCTAGACCAGTAGAGTATATACCATCATTTTTCCTGAAAATCAATGCTGAAAAGAGGAACTATCTTTGAATCATATTTCCCAACTCTTATCATATCACACTTTCCTTCATGCACTTCTACTTATTGACAATATTTGTGTCACATGCTTAACCCTTGATGGCTATATTATCAATGGTCCCATTCCTCTCTCTTGATCCATTTTAGGTGTTGTTGCAAGATGTCTGTCTGCAGCTACACCTTTTTATAGAATCCTCACCAATAAAAATGGGAAACAGATAAATGAAAAAAAAAAAAAAAAAAAAGCAAAACAAAAAAAAAGTCCCTACAGAAAAAAGAAAAAAGAAAGGTAACTGTGAGGTGATGGATGTGTTAACTAGCTTGATCGCAATGATCATCGCACAATATATCATACACCAAAACGTCAACTTGTACCCCTTAGTACATATAATTTCTATTTGTCAATTATATTTTAATAAAGCTAGAAAAATAAATAATTTTAAAAAGGAAAACAAAACAAAACAAAAAACCAAATAACTCCTCAAAGTTCTTTTATGTTGGCATCGAATGACATTCAAAAGAAATGTTTCAAGGCTATGTTACAACTTTATCTACAAGAGAAGGTATAGTGTAGGGGTAAGGGCACAGACTGTGCAGACAGACTGGGTTAGAATTACTGCATTACCAGTAAATGCTGTATGATTCAGGGAAAGTTATTCTACTTTTTTTCTTTCATTTTTTTTTTTCAACTACAAAATGGAGATAATAAAAGTACCTATTGTACTGGGATGTCACATTATAATAGTTAAAAATGCAAAGTGTTTAGATCAGTGCCTAACACATAATAAAAACCCAACAAAAATACTATTAATTATTATCCTTGTTGCAAACAGATCTATCCAATATCCAGAAATACCCCTTACATTCAAATATTTTCAAATATTCACTTCTTCATTAATTCTTCAACAGCTATTTAGTAACACCTAATTTGTACAATGAGTCCAGTACCAGTTTAGTGGTATAAGAAACAAGAACAATTCTGCCTTCATGTAAATTAGAGTCTAAATGTAAAGCTAACAATAATAAGTAATGCCAATAACTGTCCACATGTCCATACTGTGTTCTTCCTTTCTCTCACTTGTAATACTTTTCTTCTCATTTTCTACCCATTGATTTCTAACCCATTTTTTCAAGGCCTAGCACAAACTCAAGGAATTTACTTGGAAGAGAGTGCTCCAATAGAATCATTTTTTATATCATTTTATAACACTAAGTGTTATACTCAGTACTATACTATCCAATTGTGTTCCATTGTACTGTGGACTTATTTATTTATACATTCTTATGGCTTCTTTTAGAATGTAAACCACAGCAATCATGAGGGCAGAGATCAAGATATTCTCTTGTTTTTCTTCAAATTCCTAATAATGCAATGAATCAAAACTGTGAAAAAACAGACTAATGGGTTAGTGATCAATCTTTCAATTTATATACTCAGAGATTACAGTTTAATGGTCTGTTGCCACAGATATTTTCTAGCCTGCTTTGTAGAGATGAACTAAATAGTCTTGTTTGTCAAAGAAAGAATACGAGTGCTCAGATCTATTCCACTGGCAAAGGAGAACTTAAATGAGAAGAACCAGAGAACACAGAAGACTAAATCTCTGATTTCTCCAATGTAAAGAAAGAGAAAACTAAAGGTCCTTGTTGCTGAAAGTACAGCCTTTGATAATAGGGAGCTCTTTCTTCAAGATGGAGAAGAATTTGTCTAGCTTAGAGCTGGCCAAACATACTACAAAGACCTAGGATAAAGGGCATCATTAACTTCAGATCGTGAGCAAGTGAAGGGATTTTTCAGAACATCTCTGAATCTTGCCACAGAAGCAGAATTCTAGCCTGCCATACCAGCTATCACATATCTTGAGCTCTTGCTCAAGATACATGCCCTTATTTCATTTCATCCCACCTGCAGGCCAGGGATAGAGCATTAGTCCTAGAATCCCTCTCATCCCATCTCATTTAATCCCTTCTTTATACAACCCTTCCCCTCCCTTGGATTCTTGAACCATCTCAGTTTCACCTCAGCTGGGAATCCCAAATATTTACATTCCTTAGGTACTTTATTTATTAGGGGCCTACTTTAACCATGTATTGTTCTCTGAACTTGAGATATAACAAAAAACCAAAGAGACAATTTATAAGACCCATAAGGACGTTATATTCAAACAGAGGGAGGCAAAAATAAACAACTACTACTAGTACTCTCTCTCTCTCTCTCTCTCTCTCTCTCACACACACACACACACACACACACACACACACAGCAAAAGAGACAGAGAGAGAGACACTTAAAAGAGCTGGGGGAAAAAGAGACAGGATAAAAGGATGTAATACCAATTTGATGGTCGTAGGTTAGAGGGAATAATCACTATTTTATATGGAGTGGTCTAGGCAGGCTTCCTTTTATATAGTAGTTAAGAATCCAGGATTTAGAATTACATTTCCTGGATATGAATCTCAGATCCAACATTAATTAGTCTTAGGATCTTTGGATTTTTTTTCCTTTTAGATTTTAGTATCTTACTTTAAAAATTGAATGTAAAATAATATTGACTACATAAAGTTACTGTAAGGATTAAATGAGATGCTATATGCCTGATGCTTAGAAAAGGGGGCTAGCATATATTAAATACTCACTATTATTGTTATTGTTTTTAGATCGAATCTAAATGCCAACTCCTAAAAAACCTTAAACAAAATCCACCCTTTTGTAAGAATTTGGATATATTTGGAGAAAAAGTGATTCGAGGCAATTTGACTGAGCATCTTATTATCTAGTAACCTAGGGTTTTCTTATTCATGATGGATATGATGCAGTTAAAATATTATTGATGTTTAAAGGAATACATCCAGGAGCATCTGGGTGGTTCAGTCCATTAGGCATCTGACTTCAGCTCAGGTCATGATCTCACCATTTGTGAGTTCAGTATTGGGCTCTGTGCTGACAGTCTATTTTAGATTCTATGTCTCCCTCTCTCTCTGCCCCTCACCTGCTCACATTCTGCCTTTGTCACTCTCAAAAATAAATAAACATTAAAAAATTTGTGTTTAAATATAGTAATGCATCCATACAAACTAAGGTATAATATGTAGATGATCCTATTCCAAAGGAAAAGAACTGGGGAAACAAGTTAAAGAGGAAAGAAATAGAACTCTCCACATTAGGAATATTTCATTTACTAAGAGCCATACTTGAATTTGGATTTCTTCATAAATTATAAATGTGTTCCTGTTATCCCATTTTTTGCATAATAGGATAATATCAGCTATCCATATATTCAGGCCTCAAAGTAATTGGCATTCTCCGTGACCTCTTGTAATTTATTCCCCCAGACAACCAGTGGATGCTGAGAACAACCAAAACCATGATTTTTTTTTTTTTTACATTAGTTGTTAGAGAATACTATCTTGTTTTCATACCTTCCATCAAGGGAAGGGAATTCCAATGGACTGACTCTTTCATCTATAATGCATTTGAATCAATTCGATATCAAGCAGGGAAGAAGGTAAGAAATTAATCATCACCTGCTTGGTTAAATTTATAAAGTCCACTTTCTTTCCTTTTATTTTTTTAATTTTTTAAAATGCTTTATTTATTTTTAAGACAAAGAGATACAGAGCATGAGTGGGGATGGGGCAGAGAGAGAAGGAGACACAGAATCTGAAGCAGGCTCCAGGCTCTGAACTGTCAGCACAGAGCCCACGCGGGACTCAAACTCACGAACTGTGAGATCATGACGTGGGCCGAAGTCAGACGCTCAACTGACTGAGCCACCAGGGTGCCCTGTCCACTTTCTTTCCTGATGAACATTCACTTAGTTTTAATTGAACCAGTACTTAAATACCACAAGTGGACAAAAGTCTTTGGAGAGATTTTTCCACCACCAACATTAAAATGTTTTCTGTTTTAACTACTATGTCATGGTTTCCTATTACTGTAATAAATGTAAGGCAGAAATATAAGTGATTCAAGGACAGTTGGAAATGATAAAGATTTTTGTCATTATTCTCACCCGCTAATCTGTTTTGAAACACAAAATGTAAATCCACAAGGGGATGCTTAATATAAAATAATGAAAAATGAATGAAATGAATTTTTCATTATGTTTTTCAAACCAGCAAAATATACAAAGAAGCAAGTTTTCTGCTCTACTAAAAACAAATCAGAAGACCACCAGAAAATTAAAATAAAACATAACAACACTAGAATTATTTTTAAAAATGCAATTTAAACTCAAATAAAATGTCAGCTAGGTTTTTTTGACTGAAGTAAGCAGATGTATTAAAGAAGGGCAAAAACTACTCGTTACTAAAAAAGAATTAGCAAACTCCCTGCATATAGGATATTTGAATGCTGATGTGATTTCATTAAAAAGGTAAGTAGTAGTTATTCTACTCAGTCAGGAAGTAACGTGCAACACTATGCTTCTCTCAATTAACATGAGCAAAATTATCTATATCATAATTTCTCTCTAACTATATGGATACTACTTTCATTATTATTTTTAAATTAAAATGTGATAATTTTTATTATGGCCAAAAGACACTACATGACACTATATCAAGAGTGGATTTGTCCTTCTATATCTAACAAGTTTTTAAAGAATGCCTTGTCAAAATTTCTCCCTACAACAAACCACTCTCAAATCTACTTCCATGGGAATCCTGATCTGGCCAGTAATCCATCAAAGATCAAAGCAATAGAATCCTACAAAGAACCTGATCCGTACAAGCTTGGACAGGGTGGAAGGATCTGTGACCTTTGAGGCTGAACAGAGCCTCTGAAACCAATAGCTTTAGACTTTGAAGTTGCAGGGCTTGTTGAAGTAAAAAATCAGCTTATCACACAGGGGAGAGGGCAGAGTAGGAGAAAGAAGAATAAATACATCTTCATAACTTTGAATTGGTGAACTTCCCTAGTAAGGGAGAAATTATCTCAATTTGGGGATAAATTAACTCAGTTATTTTCCATTAGATTTCTTCCTTTGAGCATAAAGTGTGAGCACCTTCTCTTCTTACATCTTATGCTATCACCACACAATGAAATACAGGAGACTTGTTGAGCAATGTCCTGGAGAGCCCTAAATTGGCCTTCAAAGGTAATATTTTAAGTAATAATTTGCAATGTAAGAAAACTACTGTTCAGTGAATCCAATTTGTTGATTATTAGCAACTGCATGAGATCAGAATGAAGGATAGAGAACCAGAAATTACATTTTTGTGGAAATATAATATAGGATGCTCCACTAAAGTGGCCTGGGTCAGGAGCAAGTAGACTGGAACACTTCAACTTGACAGATATCTGTTCTACATTATTTTATTTCACTAGCAGCAGAAAATCCTGTTAAAAAGAATGAACATATCAACAACAAGAAAAAATGATATGGAAAGATAGCCATGATGTATTAACTAAAACAAATAAGCACATTGCTAAACTTGGCTTCATTTTTATCAAAGTCTGCTTATTAGTGAACATATAGAGCAGAAGTCTAGCCAAATATACATAGGAACTATTAGCAGTAATTAGCAATGATTATCTCTGGGAATGAGATTATGGAAGTTTTAAAATTTCTGTATTGCATTCTGAAATGTCTAAATTTATTTTGTAACATGAGTGTTACTTTGGTAATCAGGAAAAAAAAGATATTTTAAATTTCATAAAGATAGCATTTATAATAAATTGTTGTCTTGCCAGCAACTGTCCCTTTTCCCCCACAGGATCTTTACTATTCATTATCCATGTGACTTAATTTTAATTCCTATCTTACAAGTGAGAAAAAGTGAAGCCCAGAGTAGTTCAATGATATATCCTTGAACATAGCTCTAACAGGGAAGCCACCAAGAATTTGAATTCAGGTCTTGAAATTCTACACTAATAAGTTTTTCCTCTTGTCTACATTATGAAATAGACATGTTACATTAAGGTTATTAAACTAAAGTAAGGGAATCCAGGGCATAGTTTAATCTATTTAAATTTTATTTCATAATATCACAGGGAAAAAAAAAACAGTAGGTATAACCCATTGTTTCAAATAGAGAAGCTACTACAAGAGTTTTGAGAGACTTATAAGAGTGACATGTGATAGTGCAATTAGGATAGGTCCTAATGAAGAAGAAATAAAAAATGCATTGTAAATGAAAACCACGAGAGGATACAAAAGGATCAGAACCTTCAGGAATGAAAAGAAATGGTTGCCTGGATTATAAAAACAGTAATAGGAAAACGAAAACTCAAAATGAATTAAGCTGGTGAATAATGTTAAACGTTAACAATTGGCAATTTTATAATATTCAGAATAGGAACAACTACCAGGCAAAGAACTGATGCTTCATGAAGTATAAATGGTATAATACAGTCTTGCACTATTTTTATTCAATATATTTGTCAAGAAAATGATATTCAGACTGGGAAATGTAGAGTAATAACTGAAGCCCAATTAAGTGGATAAATTATTTTTAAGTCTATCTAAATGAGTTCAGATACAGATGAATTGTATTCCAGGGTCTTGAAAGAACTTATAAATGTGATTTCTGGAAGATAGGCCATTTTAAAAACATTTTCTGTAAGGATAGTTTCTAAAACATGAAGAATCTGACATGAAATAAACGGTTGGTCAGAGAGCTTGTAAATGACTGTGAAGATGTCAAACAGCACAATGCATGAATATTTAGAAAAGCAAAGAATAGTATGCAATACCAAAATGCTTGTGCCATGACTGGTTTATTATATTTTTTGGTAAAGGAACTAGACTTATAGAAAATAAGGTAAACACAGTATACATGGAGTTAAGAAGGCATTTAACAATACAGTTCTGTATACTTACAGAAGATGACTGAGAGGCATGCTTGGTTAATGATGTAATTAGATTCACAGTTGGTACTAAATCCTTATCTTAAGTGTCCTGAAAAAAGGATAGGTAACAACCTGGAGAAATTTATCTAGGGTCCTGATGTATAACTTCACTTCTAAGTCTATTTGAACTTATCCTGGCACCAGACAACATTTCTAGATGAGTTACATAAGGACATTAACCCAATACTGACTATGCAACATTTGTATATGATCTTAATATGGAAGGTCTAAAATCGTGAGAATGATAGATCCAATCTAATGATGACACTTAATCAGTAAATGTAATTCCTGCACTTTGATGTATTAATAAACAACTGTAATATATTAATATTGTAATTAATGTAATACATGTAACATAATTAATATATTAATTACTAACAACTGTATACATATATATGATTGTTGGCAGATAGGCAATTTTAAAAACATTTTATATAAGGATAGTTTCTAAAACATGAAGAATCTGCCATGAAATAAACGGTTGGTCAGAGAGCCTATAAATGACTACTCATATATATATGTGGATTACATGCAAATATATATATATATATTTGTAGGGAACTTCTCTCTCTCTTTCTCTCTCTTTTTTTTGCATGCACCAAATATATTCACTCTCCACCTAAAAGCACCATGGTTTTCCATTAAGGAACCAGTTTGCTCAACCCTTAGACCCCCTATCTGATGCTTGACGTCTGACTCCTGGATATGAGCATGTGATTCAGGGCAGACAATGAGAAAACTTGACTCCCTGTAGGCACAGGGATTGGTACACTCAGGAAAATAGCACTGATGGATGAATCAAACCATCTCTAAGATTTTTGCTAGAACTGTTGAGAAGAAGACTCTTTTTCTACTGAGGTTGCTCAGCTGTAGGAATATAAGTCTGGATCTTCTGATAGCTATCTTAGTAGCCTAAGGGAAGAACTTGCCAGAGAATCATGCCAACATAAAGGAAAGACAAAGTGGGAGTTGATAAGACGGGGATTCCTGATGGCATTGTTTTAAACTAGGATCTAGACATGCCTAAAGTCAGAGACCAAACATGGATTATTATTTACAATTCTGAGTAACACGTTCCAAATATGAGTAAAGACAAATTGAAGAATATGACATAGCAAATTCAATTATCTTGTGATAGGCTTAACTAACCGGTAAAATGTGCTTTTAAACCTTAAATATTATTTCAAAAATTATTTATAATGTCTACTTAAACCCAGCTTCTTACTTTTGATTAGGAACTATATATGCTCCTATATAAAATTATGATGAGGCTCTTAGCTCATTATTTTAAAAGAATCAATTCTTTCATTAAATAAACTACTACTGTTTGACAACTAAGTATCAAAAATACCTTAATTCAAGTAACATGTAATAGGGTTATTACTGTAAGTTTTAAAACTATTGAACATGTCAAAATAAACTTAAAAAGTTTTAAAAGATAATTCAGTAAGATTTTTAAATATACATTTCAAACTTCTTTTTTGACAAAAATACACAAAATGATAAGGTACTAAGCAATATGAAAGAATATGTGAAATAAACAAAGTGCTATTATAACTGATAAAGAATGGTTTTAGAACAAGAAAAGAAAAAAAGATAAGCAAAAAAAGATAAAAAGTTCCTTACCTATAATGGAAATGGATCATACATCAAAATTAACTACAGAAAACACAATTACTCAAAAATATATTAAAAAAATTAAACTGTATGAATATAAAAATTATTCTAATTTAAAAATGAGATTGGGCGCCTGGGTGGCGCAGTCGGTTAAGCGTCCGACTTCAGCCAGGTCACGATCTCACGGTCCGTGAGTTGGAGCCCCGCGTCAGGCTCTGGGCTGACGGCTCAGAGCCTGGAGCCTGCTTCCGATTCTGTGTCTCCCTCTCTCTGCCCCTCCCCCGTTCATGCTCTGTCTCTCTCTGTCCCAAAAATGAATAAACGTTGAAAAAAAAAAAATTAAAAAAAAAAAATAATAAAATAAAAATGAGATTTTGCCCACTTGGCAAAGATTGTTAAACTTTGTTATTTTGTTCCCATCAGTTGATGGAAGCATAAAAAGCATAAACTTTTTTTGAAAGCAATTTAATAAATTTATCAAAGTTCAAATTATGATAATGTTCTTTGACTTAGTCAAAGAACGCTATTTAGATTACATACCGAAGAAAATAAGCAATACAGAGGACATTTGTTGCATCATTATTTATGCTATTAAAAATGAACAGCAGGGGCTCCTGGGTGGCTCAGTCGGTTAAGCGTCCGACTTCGGCTCAGGTCATGATCTCATGGTCCTGGGTTTGAGCCCCGCGTCAGGCTCTGTGCTGACAGCTCAGAGCCTGGGGCCTGTTTCAGATTCTGTGTCTCCCTCTTTCTCTGACCCTCCCCTGTTCATGCTCTCTCTCTCTCTCGGTCTCAAAAATAAATAAATGTTAAATTTTTTTTTTTTTAAATGAACAGCAAACTATTCAGAAAGAGAAAAAATATTTTAAGTTATTTTAATTTATACAATTGGACACTATATAACCATTAGAAGTCACTACCCTCAAAAAATAGATATACATTACAGTGCTAAATTCAAAAAAAAATGCACATGTTATAATTCCAAATTTTATGTTAAAAATTCCAATTTTTAAGCATTTTAAATGGCTGCTAATAAATATATCAAAGCATATTGTTATTTGAGTATATGTGATTTTCTTTTGTAAATATTATCACATTAAGAAAATTCCCCTACCCTAAGCATAGAATTTGATGAAATCCCTGAAACCAACTTAGACTTCTCCCAGGTTGTACATCAGAAAATAAGGAGTTACTATCATGACCTCTAACACTATAAATTAGTTTTACCTGTTTTCAAATTTCATACAAATGGAACAGTGTGATATTACTCTTTTGTCTGGGACTTCGGCTAAATATCATGTTCATGAAATGTATCCATGTTGGGGTATGAAATTTTCAATAAAGCATTTTCATTGCTTTATTGTATTTCATTCTGTGAATGCACCATAGTACATTTATATCAATTCTACTGTTGATGAACATTTGGGTAGTTTCCAGTTTTAGTTATTACTGATAGTGCTGCTATGAAGATTCTCAATGTTCATGTCTTACAGAGGAGGACATTCTCAATGTTACATGTCATATATATATATATATATATATATATATATATATTTATGTTGGGCATAGTTTTAGGAGTGGATGTGTAGAACCATAGAGTATGGCTATGATCAGCTTTACTAAATACTGCTAACAAGTTTTCAAAGTGTTTTTCACCAATTTATACTACCACCAGCAGGATTCTTGTTTCTTTACATCCTCGTCAAAATTTGACATTTATTTTTTGTCTTTTTTATTCTTTTTTATTTTATCTCAGTTTAGTTTAGTTTAGTTCAGCCATTCTAAGGGGCATGTAGAGGCATTTGTTTTGTTTTGTTTTAATTAGCATATTTTTTATGATTAGAGAAGTGGGATTATATGTGATTTCAATTTTCTTCCTTATACTGTTTTGTAATTTTAAATATCTCTATGAACAAATATAAATCCAAAACCAAATAAAAATTTCTAAACAAATGTGCATGTATTGCTTTGTACCATATCATTTTTCTAAAATCAACTGTTGGTTTTATATTTTATCTCAGAAATAAGATTACAACTTCAAAAACAAGGATAATACTTCTTATTGCATTCCATATAATTTGGAACAGAATATTTGAATTTGGAAATGTCAGTTAACAAGATAATTTTTTAAATTTATTTTTCCTTATGTGAAAGTGTAGGCTTGATATAATTTATTTCTTATGGCAGAAAGAAATAAGTAGACTGAATGTTTTCCTCCTGCTAATTCAATTCAAACTGTGACTCTTGCCATAATATTATGTAAATGTATATTCCAATGCATACCTTTTTCTGTTCATACATATTTACTATAAACATATACAACCACTTCAATGGAAAATATATGAATTTTCCAAATGAATAAATACTATGAACTATTATAAAATGTTGGGGCGCCTGGGTGGCGCAGTCGGTTAAGCGTCCGACTTCAGCTCAGGTCATGATCTCGCGGTCCGTGAGTTCGAGCCCCGCATCAGGCTCTGGGCTGATGGCTCAGAGCCTGGAGCCTGCTTCCGATTCTGTGTCTCCTTCTCTCTCTGCCCCTCCCCCCTTCATGCTCTATCTCTCTCTGTCTCAAAAATAAATAAACGTCAAAAAAAATTAAAAAAAAAAATGTCTACATAACTTATTTTTTTAAATGTTCTTCAATGATATCAACTATATAAAACTTGTTTATGGGTGCCTGGGTGGCTCAGTTGGTTAAGTGTCCGACTTTGGCTGAGGAAGTCGGTTCAGAAGTTTGAGCCCGGTGTTGGGCTCTGTGCTGACAGCTCAGAGACTGGAGTCTGCTTTAGATTCTATATGTCCATCTCTCTCTGCCCCTCCTTACTTGTGCTCTGTCTGTCCCTCTCAAAAAAATAAATAAATAAATAAATAAACATTAAAAAAATTTTTTAAAAATACAACTTGTTTAGCATATAATATAATCAAACAAGTTTAGACTAAGTATCTCCCTGGCAAACCCCTCCATAATAATGCTTAGGTAATGCTGAGTCACACTACTTCTAAATCATTTGGGTTCTAACACTTCTCACTAACAAAGATCTCTGCCTGACGGAATCATTTCTGGAATTATGGGAGAGAGCAGGCTCTTCCACCTTCCTAAATCATGGATATATTTGACTAAAAAGCTGTCATTGTCCTATACTTTCTCTCAGGGTACAGAATGCTGGTCTCAGTAAAATATCAAGTTTTCATAGTTTGGGAGGTGAGAAGAAGAAAAACGCAAGGAGATTATTCATTTTCTTCATTGATATTTAACTATAAAACTTGTTAGTAGAAAGATGGAAATTGTTTTTTGTGTAGAAAAGCTGTTTCTGAGAAATAGAGTGAAAGAAACTCTACTTACTGCAAAGGACACATGAAAATGTCAGCAAGTCTAAGCGAATTTTCACAAAGCTTAAATTAGTGGGTCTGATTCCTTGTAAGAATTACCTTGATCTTATCCCTAAAAGAAGATCTGTTCAATAAAAGATATCTCCTCTTATCCTTTAGAATGGCACTTTGGAGACATTAGAAGACATGTATTTATATATATTTTAAGGTGGGGGTTACTTGCTTAAGGAAGAAAAGCATCAGTGTGTGTAGAAGGATGTCTGATACATAAGTTATGAAGCAAATGAGAAAATTATGAAACATTTTTCCTATAAATCATAAGAACCTTTTAGAATCTAAATCTGATTTAAGAAGGTAAACGTGTTGTCATAAGGTGTTTTGAATGACATTATTAAATGTCGTAAACTGAAGATTAACTTTCCTTAGTATAAATTTGCTTGTATTTGAACAGCAAAGATTCTAAATAATCCCCCAAAAGACTGGGTAGAAGTCTGCGGCTTGTATAAGCCTTTTACCCTTCTTTAATGTGAAAGTAAACTGGAAAAGCTGTTATACCTAAGAAAAGGGTAATCAAGAAAAATATCATTAAAGTGTATTTGAGATTAACTGTTACATGAAAGAGCTAGTCTGATACCTTATACAAGTAACTGGATTTTGTTTTCCAGTGTATGCTGATTGACTCAACGGTCAGAACAGACTGAATTGTATTTTTGTAAGGCTCTTCAACAGGCAGCCAAATAAATAGCTTTTCCCCCGCTGCATGGTTTGCTGTTTGCTTAAGCAAAAATCCAATTTCTGGAGAGGACTCCACAAGGGCTAAATTCCCTGCCATTTACAAGTGTCCCATTAGAGTAGCTTTCTATATGGAAATAACATTCCAAGACAAGGAGAGAAACGTTAGGTCTGAGGTCCGCTGTTCCTGATGTGTTTTATTATTTCTTTTTCATTTGAAGAGTAGAGCTGTTCTCCCAGGAGAAAGAAGGAGAAAGAGAGAGTCCTGTTTGAATACAAATGTCTCAAGAAAGTGGAGCTTCTTTTAAAAGTGAAATCTCTCCTTTTTTTTTTTTTTTTTGGTATGCATCAAGGACAAGGGTAGAACTGACAGCTTCACACTCAAGCTGCCTCTCATTAAAAGACTTTTTTAATTAAGAATTCAAAGGAAAAAAATCCAAGTGGAGTAGCATATATTAGAGATGGTGAGGCTTAGGTTTGATTACTGTTTCCTTTGGTACATCTGGAAGGAGCTTTTATTTGAAGGCAATTAACGATTAAAATGGGACAACCTATATGGCTGTATGGCTGGTTTATAGGATACCATATAAAGGCCTGGTAGTTTCACGATAGGTTTTTTTTTTTTTTTTTTTTTTTTTTTTCCCTAGAAGGTGCTAAATATACATTTTATGAAGGTTTGAAGAATTTCAGGAATATTTTTTTAGCTATCAAAACTAGTGCCACTGATGTTAATAAAATTTTAATTGATTATTCTAAAACAAATCATTGGGGTATAAAATCTCTGTAATGGATTCAAATGTCTAATCTAATGTACACTTGGTTTTTAAACAATCGATGTACAGCTCTTGCAAACAAATAGCCACGTACCTTTACATTAGTGGCTTCAATGTAATGATTCAATTTAAAGAAATGAACACAGATTTAGTAATATAATGTGGCTATTTAAAATGAATTTACAAAACAAACACAGGGAAAATGTCTTAGAAAATGTAATTGTATTACAATGTTAGCTTGCCTGAAATAGATAAATGTCTATTGACTTAGCTGTTATATGTACTGTAGACACTGAAAGATAAAATGGTGTTAACTATGAACACTTCACTAAAAGAAAAGTTTAAAGTATCCCCATGAGGTCAAGATGATTGTTTACCAAATGTCCTTTTCACATAGCTCGGGAGTGGTTGTGTTTGTTTATCCACGATCATCAGGGCTCTACTTTAATATTAACAAGGGTCATGAAAAATAATAAGTCAAGTAAAGCCTCAGTAATATACAACCTCTTGGAAACAAATTGTATCTAGTTAAATAACAAGCTTGAATTTTTTTTTTTTCAAAATCCCGTTAGTCTGACTTCATATCAGAAAATAACATTAGAGTGAAACAACTTTAACTGGAAGCCTTGATTTAGCGTGAAGAGAAGCGTTTTACTACTTCTTTGAATTTTTTTTATAATGTTTGTTTATTTTTGAGAGAGGGAGACAGAGTGTGAGTGGGGAAGGGGCAGAGAGACAGGGATACACAGAATTCAAAGCAGGCTCCTGGCTCTGTGCTGACAGCTCAGAGCCTGAAACGAACAGGGCTCGAACTCACCAACTGTGAGATCATGACTGATCTGAAGTCCGACGCTTAACCGACTGAGCCACCCAGGAGCCCCAAGAATATCATAATTCACACTTGGAAGAAAGTAAGAAAGACACAAGATCTAAGACACTTAAAAGAACCTGATGATTACAGAACGCTAGTACTTTGACTTTGCCCAGATCTTTATACATATTTGACCGAGGCAGGACTTATTAGAAGAATATGAAACAGAGAACAAAACTTTAGGCTAAGGGCAAGTTCTATGACGGTGGGTCATTTGCCCCATTCCTTCACTTTTTAATTTCCTTCTCTGTAAAAGTACAGGATTTGGATGACGTTTTCATTAAGCTCGTTTGACCTTCCAAATGGTGATCCTGTATGATTTACATGTAGGGCTTTCTAGAAATTCCTTTTTTCATGCATTAAACACTCCTGCATTTGATCACCTTTTCTGATGTACTCATATCATAAAACAAACCTGGCCTTATCTTTTGTATCTCCCTACAAGATGTTGGTATCAAGAAGACAGGAATTTGGTCAAGATAGATTTGCTTACATACAACATCAAGTGATTGTTCATGTTTCAAAGCAGAGGATTTAGGGGATTTTCACTGTCTAGATGGTAGAACTGAATTTTTCAAAGCAGCCAAAGTTTTGCTCATATTTCCTTCACTTGCTGATGTATAGTTATATTAAAGATGCAGTACACATCATACATTGAATTATTCCATATTCTTAACTTACCAGTTGAGCTGATGAATTATGTCACTAGAGGTCAAGATAATATTTTAAGGTGCTAAATGCGTTTATTTAAAAAAGGAATAAAGTACTTCATTTAAATTAGATAAAAAAATGTTATTCAGAATTATTTGCAGGTGTCAGGAAAACAAACAAAAACACACTACCTTACACAGTCACATTCTTTCCTGTCACTAGGACTTTGAATTTAATTTTTGAGAAGAATCTCTCATCATTGAACAACTACTGAGCCAGAAGCCTTTTGCTTTTTGATGGCATTTTAAGGTGAAACCATCAACGTGCATGTGTGGTTCTGGCCACTTAATGTTAAAAGGCAAAAAGAAAGAACACTTACCATTTTGTTTCTTGATTCAAAATTTAAATTGAGTAGCTGGGAAAAATGATATAATCTGCAATGAATTCCCAATCATCCAAAGACTATTATCATACCTTTGTTATCACTGAGGGCTGGGTGCACTTTTGACCAGCTTCCTTAGAATGAGAAAATCATACAATAGGCAATGGAAGTTTCCACTGGAGCTGTTTCCTCAAGGCCAGCAGCTGAAATAAGAAAGCAAGATCTTGCAGACATTCTCATTTGGCAACATTTTGCCTCTTTCTGAGAACCTGGCAGTATTTGGCTTGTCTCAGAAGGTGAAGAAGGATCTGAACAAACACATGTTAGATTTTTGGTCTTCTCCTTCCAGTAAGGAAACAAGAAAAAAATCACTCAAGTAAAGCATGGGAGATCCATGTCATCACCTCTGGATTCAACTTGAAAAGAATTCTTTAAAGCATCCATAAAAGACAAATGCAAACAAACTAGCCTACTCTATATAATAGTTTGTTATTTCCATCATTTGCTTATTCTTTCAATTATATTTTGTTGCCAATGACCATGTGCCTATCTTTTCTTAATTATTTCAGAAATATTTAAATTTACTTTATATATATCATTTATATGTTAATGATTAAAAGGATCTTAGGGGATTTATGTTTACAGGATTTAGTACTCTCAAATTCTATAGAAGCAAATTATAATTTTATAATAAAATTCATATAATTGAAAATCTTTAAGATTATTGATGTGAATGAGGTTTGCATATGTGGGTAACTTTTCATTACAAGTGCAAATTTTGTACACAAGGAACCATTCAAATGAACCTCTGCAGACAACTGAACACCGTCACTGTAAATGTAGGCTCTATTTCTGTGTACCTGTTGAATCTATGTGTCTTTTACCTAAAACTACTTATTAGACATACCCCTGGGCTCTCCCTTATTACCCACATCCACTGCCCCTATGTCTCCTGCTTCAATCTTATCCTAAAACTTCTGTTGAATGAATAGTGTACATTTCCTTATCAGCCTTGGCCACAATCCACTGGATTAATAGTGGCCACTTCACCTAAACTGGATCATATTCTGTCTACATTCAGAGTTGGAATGAAGAGGTTCTGTGTAGTGACAAGAGTCTCTGCTTCCCTAAAACTAGAGCACCAACACAGAGAAAGCCAATGTGTAAAAGTGAAGTGAGCACACGTCCACAGGAAAGTAGACGTAGAAGTGCTTATAGCACTGGGGAGGCAAGATACTTTTCCGCCATTCCAGTTCTTCGTTCATTCCTTTTTGAAGGAAGAACTATACTTCCTCACATTTGGTTCTGACGGTCTATATTCTGGTAAATTCTGCTTTTTGTCTTTCTCTTTCAATACAACCTAGTCTGATGGAAGTATCTGTCACTTGTAACCAAAAAAAAATATCATAATATACCAGACAAGAAAAGACAATAAAAATCTGACTACCCTCAAGAAAAGAGATAGTAAGAAAAGTAATTACACCAAGCAAGTTTCAAAAGAGGAATGGAATTGCAAACTAGAGTGCACTTTACTATGATATTGGGATGCTGAGCCCAATACTTTCTTAATTAAATAATATTTATTTTAAAAGCTCAAGGGATATCCTGAGCTGAATCCAAATGCATCTCTACCACTTCTGACCTTTGCCTTCTAAGAAAATGGTTTGGATACTTACTTCTGAGACTTCCAGTTTGAATCAGATTCCTACTTTAATACTCATGCTTCGAAAACTTTGAGATAACTCAAAATAGATGTATTAAAAAGTGTGTTCTGAGATAGTACATGTCATCTCAGAGTTCTGGATTTTATGCTTAAGGCAAGAATAATAAATATAGAATTGCATTAATCTTGTTCAAAGAACTTTCTGCAGCATCTTCTTCTAACAATTGTATTTTTATACCAAAGTCAAGTTTAAATCATTTTTTTTAAAAATTAAGAGGCAAAGGAGACTTAATCTCTTACAGATCCAGGAGATATAATGATGTTAGTTTAGTTTATTTAGGGGAAATTTTAATCTTTAAAATAAGAACTAAGAGAAAAAAAAATCAGTCCTGCCTCAAAACTTTTAGACAATTCTAAATTTTAAAAGCATACACATCTTCACTTATTAACAAAAATGTATATTCTCATTAACCCAACAATATGGCCAATTTTCATTATGTTAGTGATGTGATTTATATGGACATTTGTGTATTATTATTCACATATACCTATATCATTCTTTGTTAAGGTTTTGATAAAGGGCTAACATTAAATTAGTACTGTCTCTCAGGATCCACATAAGAGTGAAACCATATGGTATCTGTCTTTCTCTGTATGGCTTATTTCACTTAGCATCACACTCTCCAGTTCCATCCATGTTGCTACAAAAGGCCATATTTCATTTTTTCTCATTGCCACGTAGTATTCCATTGTGTATATAAACCACAATTTCTTTATCCATTCATCAGTTGATGGACATTTAGGCTCTTTCCATAATTTGGCTATTGTTGAGAGTGCCGCTATAAACATAACAGAAACCCATGGGGGAGGGGAAGGAAAAAAAAAAAAAAAGAGGTTAGAGTGGGAGAGAGCCAAAGCATAAGAGACTGTTAAAAACTGAGAACAAACTGAGGGTTGATGGGGGGTGGGAGGGAGGGCAGGGTGGGTGATGGGTATTGAGGAGGGCACCTTTTGGGATGAGCACTGGGTGTTGTATGGAAACCAATTTGACAGTAAATTTCATATATTAAAAAATAAAAAATAAAAAAATAAAAAAAAAAATTAGTACTGTCAAGAATTTCAGTAAATACGTCAAAGTTGTTTTGTGACTTATTTTAAGAATAAATTTTACCTCTATGTAAATTATCCTTGTTTCTCTCTCTGCCTGTCAATTCAATGAACATTTTAGTAATATATTAAAAAAATGATATTTCAAGTACCATTAAAGATTCTGATCAACAATGTGCCATCGGCAAATCTAGAAGTTAACACTTGAATTAGTAGAAATATTCAGTTCTTTTTTTCTTTTTCCTGCTAACCTTCCCCTGTCCTATCAGATTCACATGTGTCATGATTCAGTTTCCACATTAAACTTTCTGATTTCTACCAAAATTTACTATAGCTGATGTACAAATTTTATTTTATATTTGTGTGGTTAGCCAAAATCTCTTAGACACACCTTTAGAATAAAACTTCAAACATGACTGTTTGATAGCTGCCTATCACTTTATAATTTTATTGAAACTACATGGGGCAAAATGTGTCACAGAATATAACTAGTGTGTTAACACAAAACTAAAAATAGTAGATGCTCATCTCAAAAGATGCAGAAAAAGCATTTGACAAAATACAACATTTGCTCATGTTTAAAAACTCTTAACAAAGTAGGTTTAGAGGGAATATATATCCACATGATAAAGTCTATCTATGAAGAACCCACCGCTAACATCATACTCATTAGAGAAAAACTGAAAACTTTTCCCCTAAGATCAGAAACAAGACAGAAATGTCGATTCTCACCACTTTTATTCAATGTAGTACAGAAAGTGCTAGCTACAGCAATCAAACAAGACAAAGAAATCAAAGGCATCCAAATGGATAAGGGAGAACTGTCACAATCTGCAGATGACACAATAGTGTGTATGTGTATATATATATATGTATGTATATATGTATGTATGTATATATATGTATATATGTACATATATATATGTACATATATATAAAGCCTTAAAGATTGCACCAAAAAGCTATTAAAGCTGTTAAATGAATTCATTGAAATTTCAGGACACGAAATAAATATACAGAATTATATTTATATAAACTAATAATAAAGAAGCAGAAAGAGAAATCAAGAAAGAAACCGCATTTATAATTGTCCCAAAAAGAAGAAAATACCTAGGAAAACAAAAATAACCAAGGAGACGAAAGACCTATACTCTCAAAACTATAGGACATTTATAAAAGAAATTCAAGATGACACAAACAAGTGGAAAGATCATGCTGTGGATCAGAAGAATTAATATCATTAAAATGTTCACACTATCCAAAGGAATCTACAGACTCAGTACAATACTTACCAAAATATGAATACCATTTTTCACAGAACTAGAACAAATCATCTAAACTTTGTATGGAACCACAAAAGATTCCAAAGAGCCCCAGAAATCTTTAGCAAGAAGAATAAAGCTGGAGGTATCACATTCCCAGACTTCAAGATACACTACAAAGCTATAGTAATCAAAACCTTATGGTACTGGCACAAAAACAGACACACTGATCAACAGAACAGGATAGATTACCCAGAAATAAACTGATATACATGTATGGTCAATTTATCTATGTCAAAGGAAGCAAGGGTATACAATGGGGAAAAGACAGTCTTTTCAATAAATGGTGCTGAGAAAAACTGGACAACCACATGCAAAAGAATGAAATTGCACCACTTTGCTATATCACACACAAAAATAACCTCAAAATAGATTGCAGATTTAAATATAAGACCTGAAACCATAAAATTCCTGAAAGAAAACATAGGCAGCAATTTCTCTGTTTGTAATTAAAATTACTGGTGTTCTTGGAAGATCATGCATGCCATATCTTGCTTAGTCACTTCAATTTATTCCTAAAAACTCTCTTGCTATATGAAAGTCATGATGTGAAAACATATATTCCTTTAATCGTAAAGAGAAAAAATTATGATGCAGTCCAAACTAACCCAAGATACACAATATTTACAGGTAGAAAAATATATCAATTAGCAATAAAAAAAAGTTCATACAAATGATGAGTAACAGTTTGAAAACAAACACTAGTTTGTACACAGTACATATAGTGTACCCTCCAAAGCAGGAGAGTGGCAGGTGACTGGCAAAAATGTGTACAAGGGATGGGGTGCCTAGGTGGCTCAGTCAGGTAAGTGTCCAGCTCTTGATTTCAGCTCAGTCACAATCTCACTGTTTGTGAGATCAAGCCCCACATCAACCTCTATGCTGACAGTGTGGACACTGCTTGGGTTTTCTCTCTCTCCCTCGCCCCACCCGTGCTTGCACTCTCTCTTTCTCTCAAAATAAATAAACATTTTTTTAAACATTAAAACATATGTATAAGGGAGAAATTCTTTGAAAAATAAATTCATTCTTTTTGATACATTTTCACCAATTTTACAGACTTTAGTCAATCATCTTGCACTCAACCTGTATTTAAATATACAGCTAAGGCACTTTTGGAGCAAAATTAAGGACAAACATGAGGGCACTTCAAAGGAAGTATAAAAAACATAAATGAATAACAAATAAGTACTTATAGAAGATGCTACCTCCACATCTCTCTTGCTAATCATACACAGACAATGAGAACAATGTTAGGATCACTCAAACTTGAATGGTGCACAATTCAATTTTGTTCCATATGATATGCTCTGAATTCACTCCCTTAGAATTTCATTATTGAAACAATGAATCCATTATATTGTATGCCTTCTACTATCCAATCATTATATTAGATGAAGAGTACAACATTATGACCATTAGAATAAAAATATTTGGTATAACATAATTCTAATAAAATTCCAAAAGCCAAACTAAATCTCAATTTTACCTCAAGCTTTCATGACCCTTTCTGAAATCCAATGATTTTTAGTGCAATTTTTAAAAAAGAAAAATTTTTTAAAAAAGCAGAAAGTATAAGTTTGTAGCACAATGGATTTTTGCAAAATAAGGAAAGTTCTCTAACTAGCACCGAAACAAGAAACAATATCATTGGAACTCCAGAAGTGTTCTCACGTCCCTTTACTAATTGCCTCCTCCAAGATAACTGCCATGTTGACTTCTCATACTGTAGATAGTATGGACTTAATAAAAGTATAATGATACAGTTCATATAAGTAAGAAGTACATATGTCTTCTTTCACTTAAAAATATCTTTGTAAGATCATCCACATATTGATGCATTTTCTACTCTACTGTGTTCATTTTTCCTTCAGTTTTGGGCTACTATACAGACATTACAGACATTTGCTATTAATGTTCATGTACAAGTATTCATTGTAATTCATGTCAATAAGTTTTCATTTCTTCTGACTAAATAAATACCTAGGTGGCTGGATTAACTGATAAGAATATATTTAAATTAATAAGAAATTAACTGTTTTCCAAAGTGGATGCAGTGTACCTTCTCTAGTATTTGGTCCTGATTCAAGTTGCTAATATTTTAGGGATTTTCACATGAATATTCATAAAAGATATTGTTTTGTTTTGTTTTGTTTTGTTTTTTGTAATGTTCTTGACTGATTTCAACATCATGATCTGGGTGAGATGCAAAGTGTTCCCTCTTTTCTCTATTTCTGAAAAAAAAAAAAATGTAGTATTGGTATTATCTGTTTCTTACATACCTCTGGGTCTGGCCTTGTCTCTGTGAGAAAATTCTTAATTTTAAATACAAATCTAAATTCTTCAATAGATACAAGGCTATTCACATTTTTTATTCCTTTCAGTGTCAGTTTTGATAATATATATAGTTCAGTTTAATTATTCATGTAATCAGGGGTGCCTGGGTGGCTCAGTTGGTTAAGCATCCAACTCTTGATTTTGACTCAGGTCATGATCTCACATTTCATGGGATTATGCCCCATGTGGCACAGAGCCTGCTTGGGATTCTCTCTCTCCCTCTCTTTCTGCCCCTCCCATTTTCAAATTAAATAAACATTTAAAAAATTATTCAGGTAATCAAAATAAAGTTGCTTATAAATTTCCTTATTCCCTTTAGTAACACTAGGATATTTAATGATATGCTTTCGTTGACTCCACTTGTTTTCTCCTTTTTTTGTGATCAGCACTGAGGCAGATCAAAATTTTAATATTTTTAAAATGCCAATTTTAAATTTTCTTCATTTCTGCACTATTTCTACATTTTATATGGCTGTATTCTTACCTATTATTTTTCTTTCTACTTGTATTGCATTTAATTTATTTCCATGTTTCTGGCTTCTTAAGATGATCCTAAATTTCATACTTTCATTTTTTCTAATATAATCACTTCAAGGAACACATTTTCTCTAAGCACAGCTTTTGTTGAATTCCCCAGATTTTGAAATATAATTTTTTTCCATTCATGTTTTTATCTAATTTTATTTTTGCCTTATTCCTTGACCCAAAGGTGACTTAGGGACATTAGGAATTTCCAAATGTTAGTTTAATTTCAAAATTTTGAGGATTTTTTTCAAATATTGTTCTGATATTGATTTTTCATTTAATTCTATTTTGATCAAAAGACATACTCTAGATAAATATTTTAAAATTTATTGAAATATGCTGTATGGCATATAATACAGTCTGTTTTGTGGAAAATATAAAGTGCATTTGGACAGAATATGAAATTTTTATATTGGTTAGATTAATCTATGTCAATTAGCTCAAGTTGTTTGATAATCTATCAAGTTAGCTGTTTAAATATACCTTTACTGATTTTCTGTCATCTTGATTTATTCATTTTAGAACGGTATTAAGTATTCAAAGCTGAGTATGAATTTGTCCTTTGATTCTGTCAATTTCAGTTTTTTATATATTCTGAAGTTCATTTACTAGGCACATACAAATTTAAGAGTACTATAAATTCTTAATAAATTATAAATTTAATCCTTAGTAAATATTCCTCTCTTTTGCTGGTAGAATGGATTGTCTTAAAGTCTACTTTTTCTGGCAATAATGTATGCACTTCAACTTTCTTATGATTAGTGTTCACATAGAATATGTATGTTTTCATCTTTTTACTTTGACCCCTTCAATTTAAATGTAATTTTCTTTGGGGCGCCTGGGTGGCTCAGTCAGTTAAGCGTCCGACTTCAGCTCAGGTCATGATCTCACGGTCTGTGAGTTCAAGCCCCGTGTCGGGCTCTGTGCTGACAGCTCAGAGCCTAGAGCCTGCTTCGGATTCTGTGTCTTGCTCTGTCTCTTCCCCTCCCCTGCTCATGTTCTGTCTCTCTCTGTCTCAAAAATAAATAAAACATTAAAAAATTTTGAAAGAAAATAATAAATGTAATTTTCTTCTGTAAATATAGTTGAATTTTAATTGTTTTTATTTAGTTTGGCAATTAATACTTTTAATTGGAATGTTTTGTCAACTGGTACTATTTTTAAATTTTTTTTATCAGTTATTTATTTTTGAGAGAGAGACAGAGTGTGAGCGGGGGAGGGGCAGAGAGAGAGAGAGAAAGACACAGAATCTGAAGCAGGCTCCATCCAGGTTCCAAGCTGCCATCACACAGTCCAACACGGGGCTCAAACCCATGAACTGTGAGATCATGACCTGAGCCTAACTTGAACACTTAACCGAATGAGCCACCCAGGCATGTCTAGTATTTTGTATAATTATTGATAAGGTTGATTTTAAGTCTACCATCTGTTTTATTATATCTGTTTGCTCCCTCTGTTCCTTTCTCTTGGTGTTCATTCTTTTAATCTCCTCTCTTGATTATTTTTTACACATTTATCTTATACCTCTTTGACTTAATTTTTGTGGTTGCATTAATGATAAAAATATATTAAAGATTAATACTTACAACTTCACATATCATTTTAGAAGCTTCCAGCAATATAAATCCTTTTGTCACCACCTAGTCCTTTGTAATATTATTATGTATATTTATTTTATATGTGTTTTTTTTTTCCTGGGTTTGGCGTCCAGTTCTGCCACTGATTTGTATGTTTTTTATTTTTTTTAATTTACATCCAAACTAGTTAGCATATAAATTTTACATGTTTTACATCAAAACACTTTGTTAACAAAATGCATATAAATTATGTAATAAATCTTTTTTATTTACTAATATATTTACAGTTTCCTATACTCTTTATCTCTTCATGTAGACCTGAGGTTCCTTCTGATATCATTTTTACTCACCCTGGAGAATATTCTCTAATATATCCTTAACATATTTTCTCAGCTTTAGCTTATGTGAAAAAGTCTTTGTTTCACTGTCTTTTTTATATTTTTATATTTTTTAATGTTTATTTATTTTGAGATAGAGAGAGCACACATGATCAGGGGAAGGGCAGAGAGAGGGAAAGAGAGAATCTTAAGCTGACCCAGCACGGAGTTAGATCCCATGACCCTGAGATCATGACCTGAGCTGAAATCAAGAGTCAGACACTCAACTGACTGAGCCACCCACACGCCCCTCACCTTCATTTTTAAATGATATAATCAATAGGATTAGATTTCTACACTTTTTTCTTTGGTCCTTTAAAAATATAATTCCATTTTCTGCTGACTTACATTGTACTTGATAGGATGTCAGCAATTAGTTCCATTGTTTGCCTATAATTAACACTTTTTCATGCTCTGGTTGGTTCTGATATTTTGTCCTTGTCTTTGATTTTTGCAATGTGACTATCAGTAAGTTTTCCTTGAATCTATCAGTTTTATATTTTATCATATTTGAAAAATCGCTCTTCTTTCCTTCTGTTTCTTTAGTTACATATACATTAAGCAACATGAACTTTTCTCCCCTCAACTCACTACACACGTTTTTCTTGTTTTATTCTCTATTTGTGCTTTAGTTTGTTAAATTTCTTCTAATATGCCTTTAAGTCTGTTGAAGTTTTTTTTTTTCCATCTTTAGTGTCTAATCTTCAGTTGAGCTATACTGAAAAATGTTCATTTCAGACATTTCAAATTTCAGTTTTTGAATACTCATTTGGTACTGTATCATATTTTTCACTTCTCTATTTTTTTCCATCTATCATTCATTTTGTACATATTTTCATTAAAGTATTCAACATTTTCATAATAGCTATTTCAAAGTTCTTGACTGCTGATTCCAACTTATGTAGAATCTCTGCTGGTATTTCTCTTGACTTTTTTCTCAGAGTAAGTTTTTGTTTGCTTGTTTTTTCTTAAGGAGAAAGGGAGACAGGGTATAGTTATTCTTTTTAGAGGTTTTCTCAATATTGTGACTACTACTTTTATGTCTGCCTAAATTGTGTTCTCTTACTTTAACAGTTGCTGAGTTGTATAGTTTTATCCTGTCACGGGTTTGCTTTAATCTATGTTACGGTACATTTACATAAACTTACTGCTAAGGTTTGACCTTGCTGCCAGACTACACAGGCATTCAGTGGAATCAACTGAATCCTGTGGAATCAACTGAATATTTGGTAAGTTCAGAAATGTTTCTCTAATTATTGATAGTAAAAATACGAATGTCTCCCAATATTATGGAATTTCAGGGGAAAAAAAATTCAGCTCAGATATTCAACAGTTGTTTTCTACAAAGTCTTACAGTGTTTTATCACATGCACATATTAGTATTTAGCTAAATACTCAAGTGGAATCTTATGCAAATTTCTAAGACACCTTCTCTGCACAGATCCTTTGTGTCTAATACCCTAATTTACAAATTTCAGCCCCTGAGCAGCTCCAACTCTGACTTCTATTTTTTCCAGGCAGTGAGGCCTCTGGTTTATGTTTGAGTTTCATTTCTCTGTGTCACATTTTGGAAAGTGTCTTCATGTAAAAATCTGGAATGCAGGCTAAACACATCTTTTACATTTTTCTTTCTCAAAGATCTCTCTGCAAGCTTTCTACTATCCCAGATCTTAAAATTGTGGTCTCATATATTTTATCCAATTTTATGAATTATGGAGGCAAATCTGATACCCATTACTCTATCATGTTTGAAATCATAAACCCGCCCATGACATCTGATTAATTTTGACACTGTTTGTGTCATGAGATATTTGACTAAAATAGTTACCTCTTTGACTGTTCAAGCTGTTCCTTAGTACTACTGCCTCTTTGAAAAAAAGCTCGGAGTTTTTGCTAAGGCATACTAAATTTACCTTTTTAAAAGAATGAGATGCATCCAGTAACTTTTTACATGTGGGGAAAAATAGAAATTAAATTTCATTTATGAAGATTTTTCATTTAAAAACATTCCTTCAATCCAAAAGAATATGACCTCTCCTTTTTGATCACTATTTGGCAATGTCATATAATTTTACAGAAAGAATAATATGCAAAGAGTAAAACCTATAAGGGAACTAGCGTAACTAGTAGTGTTTCACTGCTGACTCCTTCAAACATATGAGCAAATTTATCAAATGTACTAAAAATATAGTGGTGTGTGTGTATGTCTTTTGCTTGCATGGTGCCTATCAAAATTCAAGTCATTTATACTCATTAGCCAAATGATAGAAATAAAGTCAAGAGTTCACACTGTTGGAATAATATTCATTTTTATAATAGATGAATCATTCCTTATCCCAAGTCTCAGTGCCTACTTGGCAAGAATTTAGAGGATATGAGTGAAAGATGGAGCAAGTGTAACAATTCATACACACACACACACACACACACACACACAATTTATTATCAAATTGGCTAACATACAGTTTGTAAAGTGTGCTCTTGGTTTTTGGGGTAGATTCTCGTGATTCATCGCTTACATACAATGCCCAGTGCTCATCCCAACAAGTGCCTTCCTCAATGCCCATCAACCATTTTCCCCTCCCCAACCCCTCCATCAATCCCCAGGTTGTTCTCTGTATTTAAGAGCCTCATGCCTTGCCTCTCTCCCTCTCTGTTTGTAACTATTGTTTTATCCCCCTACCATTCCTCCATGGTCTTCTGTTAAGCTTCTCAAGATCTACATATGAGTGAAAACATATGATATGTCTTTCTCTGAGTGACTTATTTCACTTAGCATAATACATAAAGAACTTACCAAACTCATCATCCGAAAAACAAATAATCTAGTGAGGAAATGGGCAGAAGACATGAATAGACACTTTTCCAAAGAAGATATGTAGATGGCCAATAGACACATGAAAAGATGCTCAGCATCACTCATCATCAGGGAAATACAAATCAAAACCACACTGAGATACCACCTCACACAATTCACTTCTAAGTATTGTGTAATACGCAGGAAATAGACCCAATCTTGAAAGGGGGGGATTAAATCAAATCAAGAATCAGAGAGCCTATACATGAGAGCTACAGAAAATGTAAAAATGTTAATAATATAATTCAGTCCCTTCATTTTATGAAGGGGAAAACTAGTTTCAGAGAGTTAGCACAGAATGGAAGGAACAGGAACTTGGAGTGAGATAGATCTAGCATTGAATGTTTACTACTTCAAAGCTCTGATATGAGACAAATCAATGAATAACTTTGAAATTTGGTTTCCTCATCTCTAAAATGGGTAAGGCAATGTTAAATTTGCCAAATAATTATGAAGAATACCATTCAAATACTTGCAATTTACCTGAAGAGAGTTCAGACTTTTAAAAATTATATTTTCTTTCCATTGGATTTGCCCAAAGACACATCATAAGCAATTGACAACTCTATAGCCAGCCCAGTGTTCTTTATATACAGACACTGTACTTCACAACGGATCAATATTTGCTCATATTTAGCAACTCCCCTATAGAAAACATAAACAAGTTATACACTTAATATTTTGTATGTGTATGACAAAAATAAGTCGTTATACAGTGAAGCTGTAAAAAAGTTTGTTGTAAGGAAAATTTCAAGTATTTTTCAAAGGACCTACTGCTACTTTGATAATATTTTTTTCATGTCTGATTAATGAGAAACTTTTTGAAACAATTTAATCTATCCAGGGATGTGAATGCTAGCTTCCATTTTTCAAGCCTGATTACAGAAGAACTTCTAAAGCAGTTTAATCTGTTCAGGGATGCTAAACAAATATGTCAACATTCATTTTGCATTTATGTCTGCAGCAGTTAAAGGAAGAAATGTGGAAATAAACAGAATTTAGAATTTACTCTCTCACTTTTTTTAAGAACTAAGAGACTCTAGTGCATTTCATTTTTTTATAGAGGATTCAAACTCCTAACTGAGATAAATGTATTTCAGATTGAAGTTTTTAGTAGCTTTACCAACCAGTTTATGGGTTGGCACTCTGCCACAAAGTGATCTATAACCTTATAGCTCACTATTATGCAAATAAAAATTTGGCAAGAAGACATGTGTTCTAAGATTTTCTCTAAGGACAATCACATATTTCAAATTTTGAATACAAAATTATGTTTGACATTAAATTTGAACTTGGCTTACCCTTAAAAATAAATAATATAAAATCTGTCCTGTAGTACTTTGGTTGAAACAAGTGGTTTTCTTCTTTCTCGATATTTTAGGTTTATATCTTCAGTAAGTATTACATATAATGCACAGTATATATGTATATGCTATATAGGGATAGCATATATATGTATTCAGAAGCTTCTCTTGGTCTTAGGAGACCCATAAAACATTGTTCCAATGAAAACATAGCATATTAGAAAATATAATTTACATCAGTAAACATATTCCATGTTTTTGAAATTCATATATCTAATCATAATTAATTCTATAAAATGGGGCTGACAACTTCACATGCATTCAACCAAAGTGTACAGGAATTAATACTGGAGGGTGAAAGATAAAATATAACCAGGATTGAATGTGAGTTATTAATCTGAGAAAAGTCAGTTTGGGAAGGGAAAGTTTTTCTTTTAATCTTCTTACATTTAGCAAATAGGGGCCAGTGCCATAGCTGTGGTAGACATTTCTCATCATCTTCCATCTTCTGAGCTACTCTGATGCAGATACAGCCCATTTTCAAATCTCAAAGGTGTCAAATCAAGATGAACAATAGTGTTAATATCTGAAATTATGCTGAATACTTTGACTATTCACAGTTTTCCTAACAATCAAGTAAGTGCCCGACAGACTTCATTTCGATGTGCTGGGTCAATCAGCACACACATTAAGCAAGGTATATTAGTTAAAATTCATTGCAAGTTGATAGTTTGTTTTGCATTGCATTGGAATTTCTGATACCAAAATAAATTGCATAATGGATCACCTCCAAGGAATCCATTGACTTTGTATTGGAGAATAATGGAATATACAATATATAAAGTAAAATATCTCATATTTTAGCCTTATGCTAAGTGAAAATAGCAGATGCAGGTGGACCCATGTTTATGAGAGTGTTTTCTTAATGTGTTGGGAGGAAAACTTACACACATTGTGACATGTTATTTCGTCTCAAGACTGCCACGCACCAAGTAAGATTCACCATATTGCCAATTTCCTTGTATTTTCACTCACTAAGGCAGTGGAGGGGAGCACCACGTGAAGGCTTAACATTTGGCATTGTTTAAATGATTTCAAAAAGATACATATGTAGGTAGATAATATTATGATCTATATAGATATCATTAGCACAATGCAGTAAGGAGAGCCACCATAATTTCTTGGAATTCCAATTTGTTTACTGTCTAATGTTTGACTTTAGGCAAATCAGATCATCTCACCAAGCCTCACTTGTCATGATTGCAAAGTGTAAATATCAATTCCTATCTGGAAGGATTTCATAAAAAATAGAGATAGGTGTAAGAAACAGAGTTCAGCACTCACTATCTTTGTAATATTCAGTATCTGGTAAACAATATATTACTATAAAATTTGCTAGGCCTCCACTGAGCAATGTGGCACAAAGACTGATGAAAATAACTATATAAACCAAAATATTTGTAACACTTCTCTCTTCCTTTCTCATGCACCTATTAATCTCTCTCACACACATGCATAAATATATCCAGAATATACAAAGAACTCCTAAAATTCAAAAGAATACAAACAACTGATCCAATGAAAGTATGGAATTTTATACGAGCAAGAAATTTATAAAGGAAGAAATAGAATGACTAATAAATGATCAGAAAAATGTAATTAAAACAATGAAATATCTGTAACAATGAAAATATCTAATGCTGAAGAAGATGTAGTGGAATGAATTCTCACGTATACTTGTAAGCCAATATTTGGGTATCTATAAACATTTTTAAAGTGTATTCACTTTTTCTCAGCAATTCTGCATGTAGATTTCTAATAAAGATACACTCACAAGTTAGTCAAGGGAAATGATGTTCACTGTTCTTATTATTTATATATAAAAAAGGAAATATTCTAGATTCCATGAATAGAATCATGCTTTAATAAATTGTTGTCTATAATGGGGCGCCTGGGTGGTTCAGTCGGTTGAGCGTCCGACTTCTGCTCAGGTCATGATCTCAAGGTCTGTGAATTCGAGCCCTGCGTCGGGCTCTGTGCTGACATCTCAGAGCCTGGAGCCTGTTTCGGATTCTGTGTCTCCCTCTCTCTGATCCTTCCCCACTCATGCTCTGTCTCTCTCTGTCTCAAAGAAATAAATAAAGGTTAAAAATTAAAAATAAATAAATAAATAAATAAATAAATAAATAAATAAATTGTTGTCTATAATGTGGAATGCATTCATATGTTTGATGATTTACATTATAAGTAGGCCTATTAATTTAGCTATTGGTATCTATGGAATTTCTTCACAAGGTAATTTAAACTGAAAAAAAAAAGTACAATACTGTTGTTCAAAAGTATTGATGGAAACACACACACACAGATTCACACATACCCACACAAAAACACATATGAAACTGTACATTTCTGTAAGCAAATTTCTAGAAATGCATTGCAAAAATGAACAGTTTTAGATGGAAAATGTAAGAAATGCACAAGAAAATAAATCTAACCCTTGTGAAGGGAAGTAGCAGAGCTGTGGGATGAAGACAGAATTTCATTTTTTACTCTAATCGTCTTTAGAGTGTTAAAAGAATACTGAATAATACTTTGGGACTTTTAAAAAACAGACTACATCCTTCTGAGACTTTGCTGCAATGTTGAGAGGAAACAGGCTATAGCTGGGAGTTCTAAAGATTATATTGAGCTCAAATTAGATCTCAAATTTGAACATGTGTTAGAAATTCAAATCAATTATAAAAAATATTTCATCTAAAAGTATATGAATCCTCAAAATTTCATAATATTAATAATTAATATAATTGGCCATTTTGAATTATACATTACATTGTATGGCTTTGAGAATTCCTGCCAAGGGTTAACTGCACAGATTTATAATGGTATGATATGACAAGTGGAGTGTAACATCAGCATATTAACTCTTTAATACTAGTCAGTTTCTTTTTCTTTTTAAGATTTTTTAACATTTATTTATTTTTAAGAGAGAGAGAGAAAGCAGGGGAGGGGCAGAGAGAAAGGGAGACACAGAATCTGAAGCAGGCTCCAGGATCTGACCTGTCAGCACAGAGCCCAACACAGGGCTTGAACTCACAGACTGTAAGATCATCACCTGAGCTGAAGTTGGACACTTCATAGACTGAGCCACCAGGCACCCCAGTACGACTCAGTTTCAAGTTTAACAGAATTGTGCAAAATACAATATCTAAGCCACTATCCATCTGATCTTACTCACCAGGGTCCATGATTATAGGTCTGTTACCTTAGAACCACAGGCTAATATATCACAACTTTACAGTACATCTCAAAGTTTCTCAGAAAAGTGTGCTGCTTTAATCATGTGCTTTTTCGAGTTGCAACTTATCTGGAGGGGGAAAAAAAGTTGGGTTATGCATTCACTACCCAGTCCTGCATAATAAGGAAAATGTTAATTATCTAACAGCATGTTCACATTTTCTACTAGTTGGCAAGTATAGAATTTGGCTGCTATCACTTCTCCAATAGGTATTGAAGTTTTACACATTTGTTATCAGCACAGAATTTGCCTTGTCTAGTTGTACTGCCTACATATTCTTCTGTTCCAGGAGTCATTTAAGCATATAATAAATTGAGTTTCAATGAGCTGGAACCTCCCGCTTCAACCGATTTTTCAGCAAATTATTTTCCAGCTGTAGCTTCAGCAGGAGTTTTTCCCACTCCTGAAAAGATGGCTGTAATGGCCACATATTTTACATGCCAATTCTAAAATCATTTTAATCGGCTAGTTACTATGCATTAAGTCAGTGATGAGCACATTTAAAAAGGGTTCAAATCACTCTATCGATGTGGCAAGTGTCTTTAATAGACTTCATGTTTTGGCACCAAAGCCTGATATGACAAAAAACAAGGCCAATACATTTGTGGTTTTGCCACAGAGCAGGAAAAATGTTTTGCTATTTATAGCATACCTTCTGCATATCCATGTTCCAACAAATATCACTGGAGTATGAAGCCAGTATTGATGTTTGAGGATCAGAGAGCCCCAAACTTTGACTCTAGCTTAATCACTTGCATCTGTTCCCATTTAAACTCAAGTTCTCTCTTGAAGCAAATAGATATGAAAGGTATTCAAATGAACCAGACTGAGATGGACCTTGTGTTGTGGATCACTGATTTATCCCATTTGGGATTCTATACATACTTGGCAGTAGCCTAATTGGAGATAGAGATAAAGTTTTCCCCACCTTGTGCAACCATAAGGAATGGCAGAGAACACTGCAGGAAGAAATAAAATAGAGTGTGCTTCAAAAAGTTTGCAGGCCTATGGAAAAAAGTCACAAATAAGTTATATTTCAGGCAGGGAGTTTGAAGAAAGCTGCACTCACAAACTGGCAAACCCAAGAAACCGAAAGGAAAACTAATCAGATGCGATGGCTGGGATTTTTCTGGGGCTGTGCTTTAATTTTCAATGAGATGCTTCAGAGTTTTCTAAGAACTCCAGACACCATGTAGGGCTGCCATCTCTGTTCTAAAAGGGAATGTGTCCACAGAATGGGTGTGATTGTGAAGCTCTGAACATTAGCAATTTATGTGTCCTTACACAAATACCGTACAAACCCTGAGTCAACCTTTCCTTATGCGAAAATAGGAGTACTGAATTAAATGGCCTCAAGTTGCTTTCCAGCTCTATAATTTTTATCTTTTCTTTTGGAAGGAGGGTCACTGTATTGCTAGTTATCTTGTTCAAGTTCACACAGCTAATAAACTGTATAAACAGGGTTTATCCAGGGCGTTATTGTTGTTTTTGCTTCTTGTTTAATGCTACCAAAGCCTGTGCTCTTAACCAACAGGAAGCACTACTTTCCATGGCAATGTTCTTTGTTCTGAAGGAGTACATTGCCTAGGTTCCTAGGGAGAAGAACCTGTAAATAGATAAATTTCCATAAAACAAAGGCTTTAAACAAATCGTCTTTCTACTGTAATCATCCTTATATTTCATCTTTTTGAAGTATACTTCAAATGGTGCTTTTTAAAAATATTTTTTATGTTTGAGAGAGAGAGAATATGTGGGTGCACTCAAGCAGGGGAGGGGTGGGGGGGGGGAATCCCAAGCAGGCTCTGCACAGCTGGATGTGGGGCTTGATCTCATGAACTGTGAGAGCGTGACCTGAGACAAAATCAAGAATTGGAAGCTTAACTGACTGAGCCATGCAGGCATCTCATAAATGGCACTGTTTTAATTATTTTGTTCTGTCATTCTTCACCACATTGCCTAAATTGTATTATTTTGTTTGTTCTACATTGCTTTTTTTTTTTTTTTTCCCCTGATTGGAATATCATGTTGACTAGCTACATATACGGACCACAAATATTATGTTTTCATTATTTGTGGAATTTATTTGCTTTACTTGGTCTGTATGAAGTAAGTATTAATAAGAGGGTCAATCAAAATCCTTTAATGTAACCAACCGAATCCCTTTTTCTCAGCTTGTTCAACTCACATCTCTAATTCAGTTGGTAAATACACTGAGTGATCACAATGTCAACATTTGGTTACTATTTAACTGACCATTCAGCAGGCCATTTTCATCCCCCATGTGGGCCCATACTTTATTATTATTATTTTTGTTAGGGCTCTGTTTCGTCCAGCATTAGTATGGGGCTCAGTAAGTAGTTAGTGAATACTGACAAAATTAAGGTTAAAATTTAATTTCCTACCAATATTCTCTTCCAGTACTTTTACCTGTTCTCCATTTCAAAAAACTAGAAAGAAGTGAATATCCTTAGAGTCACCAAGTGAAAATGATAGAAATGGCTTTACATGCTCTATTTTTGTAGTAAATAAACTGGTAGGTTGGAGGACATGCTTAAAACAGAAGCTAACTTCAATTTCTACTATATTTCACCCATTAAGAAATCTGTTCAGTAGGCTCCTCTACAATCAGAATAATCATTCAATAATATAAATCACATCACACTAAATGAATACTTAAAACCTTCCAATGGCACATCAGTGTAACTAATATAAAATCTAAACTCCACAGAATCACAATCTGGGCCCTAACATACCTGTTTCAAATGATCTGAGATGCCAACACTTTTCATCTTCACTCCCTATTCTCCAGACACACACTAACCTTCTTTACATTCTTAATTATAAAAAGCTTAAATCCACATATGTCCTGAAACTAGCTCTCCTCTGGGCTTGAAATGTTCTTTCCCCAAGTCTTTTAGTGGCTAGCTTCTTATTATACTCTAATCAGCCTAAATACCACCTCCTCAGAGAAACTCTCTCTGATCACCCAGTCACTAACTGTCTTATAAACCTATGTTAAACCTCATTATAAAATGTAAAATGATCTTTGTAGGGTATTTAATGATTTTCTGTTTGTTTCTCTCTCCCTCACCAGAATATAAATTTTGTTTTTGTAAGTAGTAGAAAAAGTGACTAAAGTCATGGGTTGGAGTCAGACTTCTGTGATTGGAATGCAGACACCAACAATTCCTAGATGAATTACTTTGGGCCAGTCCATTCCCTTCCTTAAAATTCAGCACTTCCTGCATTAAAAAAAATAAAAAAATAAAAAAAAATTGGCATAAAGACAGCATCTACTTCATAAAGTTGTTGCAAGAATAGGATGAGACAATGCAAAGTCTCAATAATATTATCATTATTCCCCACCCTATGCCACCCTATACCCTGTAACAGTGCATAAGGCCTTATAAGTTGATATTTACTGAAAGAATAATGAGTGAATACAATAACATTACTGTGAAAATTGTTAAAAATTAAACTCTTCTTCCTTGGTTCTTTCTGTTTCCTGTCACATTCTCTCCCATCCACTCAGTGGTTTTTCTCCATCATTTTTCTCCCCTCCCTCTTTTATCTTATCCACTCTCATTATCTTTTGCACTTCAACACACTCATGATTCTCCCATCTGAAAAAAAAAAAAAAAAAAAAGGATACTCCCTATGTACCCCTTTCCTTTTTTTATGGCTTTGAAGAAGCAGTTAAACTTGTCTCCATTCATTCCTAAACCTATTACATTATGGCTTCTATCTCATTACTTTCCCGGGATTGCTGCTGACAAGGCCACCAGAAAATTTCTCTGTTCTTAAGTCTACTAGACAATTTCTAATCTTTATCTTACTTACTTATCAGGGGCAGTTTACTCTTTAGATAATGCATAGGCACTGAAGCCAGAGAGATCAGAATTAAATTGTGCTTCACACATTAAAGAATTTTGAGGCCTTGGGCAAGTTACTTAATCCTGAGCTTTAATCTCCTCAAATGCAAAACGATAATGAAACTAATCTACCTCATTCAATTATTTACTCAACATTTATTTATCAAGATCATACTCTCTGTCAGGCCATGTTGTAAACACTGGAGGTAAATCAGTGAGCACAAGAGATGAAAATTCTTACACAGATATTATAATCTAGTGGTTACTAAAGAAAATAAACAAGCATGTTATGTAATATGTTAGTTCCTGATGAAAGGTGAAAGCAAATCATGTATAGAATGATGAGTGGGTGGGGAGAGTTGCTATTTTGAAAAGGGAATTGCAATTTTAGATGGGTTGTGCTTTCTTGAGAAGGTGACATTTAACCAGAGATTTGATGGAGGTGTAACTATTGATAAAGAGTAGGGGTGGGAATGGAGGGTGTTCCAGGCAGAAAGGACAGCTAGTGGAGAGGCGTTCTGATGGAGGAGAGAGGGGATGTTCAAGGAAGTAGAAGAAGACAATGGCTGGAGTTATGCAAAATAGGAACAAAAAGAAAAGAAGGTCAGAAAGGTAATGTGGGATGGGAGGTAAAGTAAACAGAGGTCATACAGGGCTCTGTTGGTCATCACAAAATTTTTATTTTTGCACTGAATAAACTGGGAACACTGGCGTGATTTGACACACTGTAAGGGTTAAATTGTAGTGTCGGGCTAACCTACAGCCTTGAGAAATAACAGCTTTGTTTTGACACTGTAGGTTAAGAGATAACAGCCTTGTCCTATCAATCCAGGGAACAAAAGTTCAAGGAAAATCAACTGGATTAGTGTTTGATTGGATTGGGGCAAGTGGCATTTCTGAACTGTTTCCACCCCCATCTGGGAACTATTTCTTTGTTCTGTTCCCAGGTGATGATAAGACAATGTGGTGGACTATAAAAACTCTGTACCCCAGCTGTTCAAGGCCGCAATCTGGTCAAGAGTGTAGGTCCCCATCAGTCGGCCTTGCCTCTCATTGCAATAAACTTTGTGGTGACTGTCACTGGTGTCCTTAGCATTCTGTTTCAGGAGTCCTGTAGCTCCAACAATACCAGTTCAACTGCTTTGTTGGAAGGAAAGCAAAAGAAGTAGCTGGCAGACCACTTGGAAGCTATTGCAATAATCATGTGAAAGAAATTGGTAGTTTCCATGAGAGTGATAGCAATGGAAATAAAGAGAAGAGTCAGATTCCTGATATATTTTAAAGATATATTTAAAGGTCAACTGTATTTCTTGATTAGATGAAGGGTGTGAGAAGGAAAAGAAGTCAAGGGCAATTCAAACTTTGTCTTGGGTGATTGGTAGAAAGGAGTTATTATATACAAGACCAGGGAAGATTTCAGGAAAGAATCTTTCCTGATTTGGGGAAGAAGATCAATGTCAACTTGGTTGGCATTAAGTTTGAGATACCTTTATATGTCCAGGAGTAGACATGAATATTTGGTTTGTTGTTCAGGAGAGATATCAGGATTATAAATAAAAGTTGGAGTCATCAGCATATAAATGGTACTTAGAGTCATGACACTAGATAAGAATATGAAGAGAAGGAGACTAAAAGAAAGTAAAGAGATGCAAGGACTAAATTCTGTGAGAGTCCACTGTTGAGAGGATGAAAATATAAGAAATCTGAAAAAGTGACAAACTAAGAAGTCACAGAAATAGAAGGAAAACCAGTAGAATAAGTTCTTCTAAATGCCAATTTTATGAAGTGTATTAAGGAGGAAAGACTGTATCATGGCTGTTGATTGGCCAAGTATGAGGACTGAGAGGAGAGAAAAACAAACAAACAAACAAAAACACTGGGTTTGCAGTGTAGATTAATTAGCAACCTCAACAATGGGGTGTGTGGGTGGCTCAGTAGGTTAACTGTCTGGTCACTCTTGATTTCTTTGGCTCAGACCCTGATTATGGTTCAGTTCCTGAGACTGAGCCCTGCACTGGGCTCTGTGCTCAAAACCTGGAGCCTGGTTGTGATTCTCCCTCTCTCTCTGTCCCTCTCCTGCTCACATACGTTCTTTTTCTCTTTCTCAAAATAAATAAAAATAAACATTAAAAAAAAATTAGGGGCTTCAACAAATGCAGGTTATCATGCGCCCTGAGGGAAAAGTTGGAATGATGTACATTCAAAGGAGAACTGGTTTCAAGTTAAGAATGCAGATTGAACCCATGCATGCATTTTTTCTTCCTCCCAAACACCACTATAACTATTAATAGAGTGTTCATGAGAGAGGAGGAAGATGGCGGCGTAGGACAATGCTGGGCTCACCGCGTCCTGCTGATCACTTAGATTCCACCCACACTTGCCTAAATAACCCAGAAAACCACCAGAAGACTAGAAGAACAGATTCTCTGGAGCCAAGCGCATATGAGAGGCCCACGGAAGAGGGTAGGAAGGGCAGAGAGGCGGTGCGCATTACACAGACTGGCGGGAGGGAGCCGGGTCGGAGGGGCAGCCCGCTGGCAAAGCAGAGCCCCCGAGTCTGGCTTGCAAAACTGGAGGGGCCGGTCAGAGTGTGTTCAGACAGCAAGTGGGACTGAACATCTGGAAGGTTATAAGCTAACAGCTCTGCTCGGAGAGAAGGAGGGCTGGAGGACAATGGGAGAGTTGTTGAGCCCCGGATGACAGAGCTAGGCTTGGCGGGGAACAAAGGGGCTTGCCAGCGCCATCCCCCTTGCCCATCCCTCAGCCAAAATCCCAAAGGAAACCATTTCCTGTCAGGGAACTTGCTTGCAGCACACAAACACCCAGTGCTGTGCTTCTGTGGATCCATCCCTCCGGCAGTGGGTCTGACTCACTCCCGGTGCCGCAGGGCCCCTCATGAAGCAGATCACCCAAAGAAAAGTGAGCTGAGCCTGCCCCTCCCGCCCCTGTGCACCTTGCCGATCCACCTCAGCTAATACGTCAGATCCCCAGCACCACAAGCATGGCAGTGTGCAAGTAGCCCAGACGGGCCACG
This sequence comes from Panthera uncia, assembly GCF_023721935.1. Classification (NCBI taxonomy): domain Eukaryota; kingdom Metazoa; phylum Chordata; class Mammalia; order Carnivora; family Felidae; genus Panthera; species Panthera uncia. The sequence continues at coordinate 97,631,247 of NW_026057577.1, forward strand.
CCACCCACAGTGAATCCTGCCCTTAGGAGAGAGGAAGAAAAGGTACACACTAGTCTGACTGTGGCCCTAGCAGTGGGCTGGGGGCAGACATCAGGTCTGACTGCGGCCCCGCCCACCAACACAAGTTATTCAAGACAGCACAGGGGAAGTGCCCTACAGTTCCGCACCACCCCAGGGACTATCCAAAATGAAGAAATGGAAGAATTCCCCTCAAAAGAATCTCCAGGAAATAACGACAGCTAGCAAACTGATCAAAAAGAGTTTAAACAATATAACAGAAAGTGCATTTAGAATAATAGTCATAAAATTAATCGCTGGGCTTGAAAACATACAGGAGAGTAGAGAATCTCTTGCTACAGAGATCAAGGGACTAAGGAACAGATAGGAGGAGCTAAAAAATGCTACAAACGAGCTGCAAAATAAAATGGAGACAACTATGGCTCCGATTGAAGAGGCAGAGGAGAGAATAGGTGAACTGGAAGATAAAATTATGGAAAAAGAGGAAACTGAGAAAAAGAGAGATAAAAAAATCCAGCAGTATTAGGGGAAAATTAGAGAACTAAATGATGCACTAAAGAGAAATAATATACGCATAATTGGTATTCCAGAGGAGGAAGAGAGAGGGAAAGGTGCTGAAGGTATACTTGAAGAAATAATAGCTGAGAACTTCCCTGATCTGGGGAAAGAAAAAGGCACTGAAATCCAAGAGGCACAGAGAACTCCCTTCAGACGTAACTTGAATCGATCTTCTGCATGACATATCATAGTGAAACTGGCAAAATACTAGGATAAAGAGAAAATTCTGAAAGCAGCTAGGGATAAATGTGCTCTAACATATAAAGGGAGACCAATAAGACTCGTGACAGATCTCTCTACTGAAATTTGGCAGGCCAGAAAGGAATGGTAGGAAATCTTCAATGTGATGAACAGAAAAACTATGCAGCTGAGAATCCTTTATCCAGCAAATCTGTCATTTAGAATAGAAGGAGAGATAAAGGTCTTCCCAAACAAACAAAAACTGAAGGAATTCGTCACCACTAAACCAGCCCTACAAGAGATCCTAAGGGGGATCCTGTAAGACAAAGTACCAGAGACATTGCTACAAGCATGAAACCTACGGACATCACAATGACTCTAAACTCATATCTTTCTATAATAACACTGAATGTAAATGGACTAAATGCGCCAACCAAAAGACACAGGGTATCAGAATGGATACAAAAACAAGACCCATCTGTTTGCTGTCTACAAGAGACTCATTTTAGACCTGAGGACACCTTCAGATTGAGAGTGAGGGGATGGAGAACTATTTATCATGCCACTGGAAGTCAAAAGAAAGCTGGAGTAGCCATACTTATATCACACAAACTAGACTTTAAATTAAAAGTTGTAACAAGAGATGAAGAAGGGCATTATATAATAATCACAGGGTCTATCCATCAGGAAGAGCTAACAATTATAAATGTCTATGCGCCAAATACGGGAGCCCCCAAATATATAAAACAATTACTCACAAACATAAGCAGCCTTATTGATAAGAATGTGATAATTGAAGGGGACTTTAACAACCCACTTACAGAAATGGATAGATCATCTAGACACACGGTCAATAAAGAAACAAAGGCCCTGAAAATACATTGAATCAGTTGGACTTCACAGATATATTTAGAACTCTGCATCCCAAAGCAACAGAATAGACTTTCTTCTCAAGTGCACATGGAACATTCTCCAAGATATATCACCTACGGGGTCACAAAACAGCCCTTCATAAGTATACAAGAATTGAAATCATACCATGCATACTTTCAGACCACAATGCCATGAAGCTTGAAATCAACCACAGGAAAAAGTCTGGAAAACCTCCAAAAGCATGGAGGTTAAAGAACACCCTACTAAAGAATGAATGGGTAATCCAGGCAATTAGAGAAGAAATTAAAAAATATATGGAAACAAACAAAAATGAAAATACAACAATCCAAATGCTTTGGGATGCAGCGAAGGCAGTCCTGAGAGGAAAATACATTGCAATCCAGGCCTATCTCAAGAAACAAGAAAAATCCCAAATACAAAATCTAACAGCACACCTAAAGGAAATTGAAGCAGAATAGCAAAGACACCCTAAATCCAATAGAAGAAGAGAAATAATAAAGATTAGAGCAGACATAAACAATATAGAACCTAAAAAAAAAAAAAAACAAAAAAAACTGTATAGCAGATCAATGAAACCAAGAGTTGTTTTTTTGAAAAAAATGAACAAAATTGATAAACCTCTAGCCAGGCTTCTCAAAAAGAAAAGGGAGATGACCCAAACAGATAAAATTATGAATGAAAATGGAATTATTATAACCAATCCCTCAGAGATACAAGCAATTATCAGGGAATACTATGAAAAACTATATGCCAACAAACTGGACAACCTGGAAGAAATGGACAAATTCCTAAACACCCACACACTTCCAAAACTCAATCAGGAGGAAATAGAAAGCTTGAACAGACCCATAACCAGCGAAGAAATTGAATCAATCATTAAAAATCTCCCAACAAATAAGAGTCCAGGACCAGACGGCTTCCCAGGGGAGTTCTACCAGACTTTTTTTTTTTTTTTAGTTTTTTTTTTTTAATGTTTATTTATTTTTGAGACAGAGAGAGACACAGCATGAGCAGGGAAGGGGCAGAGAGAAAGAGGGAGACACAGAATGTGAAGCAGGCTCCAGGCTCCGAGCTGTCAGCACAGAGCCCGATGCAGGGCTCAAACTCATGAACCGGGAGATCATGACCTGAGCCGAAGTCGGACGCTTAACCGACTGAGCTACCAGGTGCCCATCTACCAGACTTTTAAAGCACAGATAATACCTATCCTTCTCAAGCTGTTCCAAAAAATAGAAAGGGAAGGAAAACTTCCAGACTCATTCTATGAAGCCAGCATTACTTTGATTCCTAAACCAGACAGAGACCCAGTAAAAAAAGAGAACTACAGGCCAATATCCCTGATGAATATGGATGCAAAAATTCTCAATAAGATACTAGCAAATCGAATTCAACAGCATATAAAAAGAATTATTCACCATGATCAAGTGGGATTCATTCCTGGGATGCAGGGCTGGTTCAATATTCACAAATCAATTAATGTGATACATCACATTAATAAAAGAAAAGATAAGAACCATATGATCCTGTAAATCTATGCAGAAAAAGCATTTGACAAAATTCAGCATCCTTTCTTAATAAAAACCCTCGAGAAAGTCAGGATAGAAGGAACATACTTAAACATCATAAAAGCCATTTATGAAAAGCCCACAGCTAACATCATCCTCAATGGGGAAAAACTGAGAGCTTTTTCCCTGAGATCAGGAACACGACAGGGATGTCCACTCTCACCGCTGTTGTTTAACATATTGTTGGAAGTGCTAGCATCAGCAATCAGACAACAAAAGGAAACCAAAGACATCAAAATTGGCAAAGATGAAGTTAAGCTTTCATTTTTGCAGATAACATGATATTATACATGGAAAATCCAATAGACTCCAGCAGAAGTCTGCTAGAACTGATACATGAATTTAGCAAAGTTGCAGGATACAAAATCAATGTACAGAAATCGGTTGCATTCTTATACACTAATAATGAAGCAACAGAAAGACAAATAAAGAAACTGATCCCATTCACAATTGCACCAAGAAGCATAAAATAGCTAGGAATAAATCTAAGCAAAGATGTAAAAGATCTGTATGCTGAAAACTATAGAAAGCTTATGAAGGAAATTGAAGAAGATATAAAGAAATGGAAAAACATTCCGTGCTCATGTATTGGAAGAATAAATATTGTGAAAATGTCAATACTACCCAAAGCTATCTACGCATTCAATGCAATCCCAATCAAAATTGCACCAGCATTCTTCTCGAAACTAGAACAAGTAATCCTAAAATTCATATGGAACCACAAAAGGCCCCGAATAGCCAAAGTAATTTTGAAGAAGAAGACCAAAGCAGGAGGCATCACAATCCCAGACTTTAGCCTCTACTACAATGTTGTAATCATCAAGGCAGCATGGTACTGGCACAAAAACAGACACATAGACCAATGGAATAGAATAGAGAACCCAGAAATGGACCCACAAATATATGGCCAACTAGCCTTTGAAAAGGTAGGAAAGAATATCCAATGGAAAAAAGACAGTCTCTTTAACAAATGGTGCTGGGAAGACTGGACAGCAACATGCAGAAGGTTGAAACTAGACCACTTTCTCACACCATTCACAAAAATAAACTCAAAATGGATAAAGGACCTGAATATGAGACAGGAAACTATCAAAACCCTAGAGGAGAAAACAGGAAAAGACCTCTCTGACCTCAGCCGTAGCAATTTCTTACTTGACACATCCCCAAAGGCAAGGGAATTAAAACAAAAAATGAACTATTGGGACCTCATGAAGATAAAATGATTCTGCACTACAAAGGAAACAATCAACAAAACTAAAAGGCAAACAATGGAATGGGAAAAGATATTTGCAAATGACATATCGGACAAAGGGCTAGTATCCAAAAATCTGTAAAGAGTTCACCAAACTCCACACCCGAAAAACAAATAATCCGGTGAAGAAATGGGCAGAAAACATGAATAGAGACTTCTCTATAGAAGACATCCAGATGGCCAACAGACACATGAAAAGATGTTCAACGTCGCTCCTCATCAGGGAAATACAAATCAAAACCACACTCAGATATCACCTCACGCCAGTCAGAGTGGCCAAAATGAACAAATCAGGAGACTATAGATGCTGGCGAGGATGTGGAGAAACGGGAACCCTCTTGCACTGTTGGTGGGAATGCAAACTGGTGCAGCCGCTCTGGAAAACAGTGTGGAGGTTCCTCAAAAAATTAAAAATACATCTTCCCTATGACCCAGCAGTAGCACTGCTAGGAATTTACCCAAGGGATACAGGAGTACTGATGCATAGGGGCACTTGTACCCCAATGTTTATAGCAGCACTCTCAACAATAGCCAAATTATGGAAAGAGCCTAATGTTCATCAACTGATGAATGGATAAAGAAATTGTGGTTTATATACACAATGGAGTACTACGTGGCAATGAGAAAGAATGAAATATGGCCCTTTGTAGCAACACGGATGGAACTGGAGAGTGTTTTGCTAAGTGAAATAAGCCATACAGAGAAAGACAGATACCATATGTTTTCACTCTTATGTGGATCCTGAGAAACTTAACAGAAACCCATGGGGGAGGGGAAGGAAAAAAAAAAAAAAAGAGGTTAGAGAGGGAGAGAGCCAAAGCATAAGAGACTCTTAAAAACTGAGAACAAACTGAGGGTTGATAGGGCGTGGAGGGAGGGGTGGGTGGGTGATGGGTATTGAGGAGGGCACCTGTTGGGATGAGCACTGGGTGTTGTATGGAAACCGATTTGACAATAAATTTCATATATTAAAAAAAAAATAAATAAAGATCTATTGGTTAAATAAAAAAAAATAGTTTATTCGCTATTTAGACATAAACCCATAGAATGGAAAGAAAAGGAGAAAAGAATCAACAACATTATGTAATCTGAAAATCAGATAGATGAGGAGAAAGAAATTTACCTGACAGAAGAATTGCAAGCTGGCAGGGAAAATTCCAGAAACTAACCTGATTTATACCTCAAATTAATTGAGGTAGGTATGTGGAATGCTTAACTCAAAGAATCTCAACACATTTTACAGAATGCTAGCTCCCAGAATACCGGTATGTAGACCTCTACTCTCTAGTAAAAGTTTGAAGAAGCTTTCTCTGGGAAATCTGACCATTCTAAGAAGAAATATCAAAGAATGCTTATCTAAGGAAGTTCCAACAAATGGCTTTCCCAGTGACATCCACAGTGAAGACCAAAGTCAACAAACACCACCTAAGTATTCATAACTTCAAGTTACCTCTTAAGTTTCCAAATATAATCATGAAATAGACAATCAGGATTACAACACATCTAAAGAAATTCCCTAATATAGAGAACAGAGAACAAAACCAGTCAATATAATGAAACACGGATGAAACAAATTATTCAGAAAAGAAAACTCTAATCATTACCTTCAGGTTGATAAGAGAGTATATCCTCTCATATAGCAAAATTATATTGTTATTTTTGAAGAATTATTTAGAGAATAAAAATGGTCCTTGAGGGGAACATGGGTGGCTCAGTGGATTAAGTGTTCAACTTCCGCTCAGGTCATGATCTCAGGGTTCGAGAGTTCAAGCCCCGCATTGGGCTCTCTGCTCTTAGTGAAGAGCTTACTGCGGATCCTCTGTCCCCCTCTCTCTGCCCCTTCCCCACTCACTCTCTCTCAAAAGTAAATAAACATTGACAAAAATAAACGCTTCAAAAGAAATTGGTCCTTGATAATAAAAACCATAATGGAAAACTAAAAAAAAAAAAAAAAAAAAAAGAAAAAAGCCATCAATAGAGAGACTCAAAGATAAAATTAAGAAAATTACTAGAAAATATGTCAAAAGGACACAATAATGAAAGATGAGGAAAAAGATATGAAAACCAGAGCACATAATAATATTGTCTCACATGGGATTAAGAGGAGTTCTAAAACACTGAGAAATGGAAAAAAAATAATAAAATAAAGTGTTTGAGAAAATTTCCAGTTCTAAAGGATATGAGTTTTGGTATTAAGTGTCCTACAGATTGTCTAGAACAACTAGAAAAAATAGTAAAAATGTCCTGAAATATGGGGCCAAAAAGAATATTCTAAAATTTTCTGAAGAGAAGACTGGAAGTTGTAGACAAATACTGGATATCAGAAGGTTTTGCAATTTCCCAAAAGCACTATCAGATGCTTGAAGACAATAGAGCAAAACTTCAAAATTTTGAAGGAAAATAATTTCCTACTTAAAATTATATACTGAGCTAAAATATATCTGAAAGGAAAAGGTAGAATAAAGTCATTTTAAGTCAAATAAGATGTTTTAAAAATCATACCTCTCACACAGTTTATTATTATTATTTTTTTTTATTCGGAACATTACTAAAGAATATGCTTCATCAAAATAAAGGTATAAACCAAAATAGAGGATTATATGACTGACATGCAGGATATATGAGCCAAGGAAGAGCCTAGCAGGTTTACCACGAGGGAGAACTAGTCATATCTTTCCATTTCACCTTTTTGCTCCCCTCATATCACTCTATACTCTTAACTGCGGTCACATTCCATTTCCCAGTTTATACTAGCCTTTTCCTCTTTACACTTTGCACATGCTGCTCCCACAACACAAGGATATTTATCTATCTTGAAACTATCTTTTAGTATTCGGTTCAGAAATATCTACGCTTCTACTTACTCCCTAAAAAAACCTTCAGTGTTGCCCTACTCTGAGTAAAGTGACTTTGCCCTGAGTTGTCCAAGCCTCTAGGGAAGCATTAAATATTCTGTACTTTGTCTCCTTAGAAGCCTGACTCCTGCCTACTGAGCTACATATCCCTTGAGGACAGGGGCTGTGTTATATTTCCTTTGTATCTCTAGTAACCTGTCTGATGCTCAATAAATATTGAATGAGTAAATGAAGGAACAAATTTAATCCATTATTTAGAGATAAGCATCTGATTAAGGAGCTCATTAAGTTCCTAAGTGATAAAAGGACTAAAAATTATGAATAGTATATGCTACCCCTTATTAAGTGTTTATTATATTTGGTAAGTAGCTCACTCACAATCTCCTACCCAGTAAGTCATGGAATTGGGATTTGAACTCATGTCTGTTGAACTCTAGTGTCAAAGCAAGCTTTTTTTTTTTTTTTTTTTTTTACTATGTAGTTCTTCTGAAGAAAAGCAGAGGTTCTACTGCACAAATATATAAAGGCTAATTAGGACATCCTATTTTTTAGAGAAAGAGATTTTGTAGCAAAAAAAGGAGTCTGTGAAGTCCAATTGTATGAGAAGAGACAGCCGGTATATTCTTTTTAAACAGTTGGTAAAAAATAACACCTTTCTTCCCTAGATGAGAGTTTATCTGCCAAAACTAATCCTGGAGTGAGTTTTATGACCACGTTATAAACCTCTGTAAAGTAAAGAATGTAATAGAAATGCTGACAGAGCCCTCCTTACGATGGGTTTAGAAGGTACAGCTATAAAACAGAAGTAATTTCTGGAATTTGGAAATTATGCATAACTGTAAAGACAAACATATTTGCCATAAATTGAAACCCACACCTGTATGGGGATATATTGGCTCCCACTTAATTCAAGGTCAGCAATAACTTTAAAACAAATTCTATTAAACTCTCGTCAAGCTGTTCAAGTTAAAATTAAAGGGAGAAAAAAACACAACAAAACTCTCTGCAGAACACTAAATCACACAAAATCTCAAATAAACTTAAATTCAGCTAAAGGAAACTAGGAACAAATCCTCCTTTAAAAATATTTCTCCTATAACAGCAAAAGAATCCAATAGTTTAATAGCAAAAATCTGAAGAGTTTGTAAGTGTTCTAGAAACAAAACACTATGAGTCTGGTTACATAGAAAATGAAAATGAAACAATCTATCAATAGTTCAAAAAGCCACTTAGTCAACTGTGATCTCTTTGATGGAACTTTTAAAATATCTGTCTTCCCTGGCTAGGGAACAGGAGTAGACTAAGAAAGATTTCAACAAATAGGAAGTTAGTCTATTGACACTCCTGTTCTGGGTTTTCTGTGCTACTCAAGCACAACTGATTACATATTTTCTACCTAAAGTTTCCTACGGCCTTTTTCCTTGTCTCCTCCTTTTGAGGTCATGTACCATAATGCTCACCTTTGTAATACTTTTGCCCCCATTCAATCTCACTTATCCTGTATGTCTTGATTTTGCGGCATTTATAAAATATATTTGAAAGATCTCCGGCCCTGAGACCAAATAAAACTGTATTCAAATCTTGGTTTTGTATATAATTGAGTGAGATTGCACAAGTTATTCATTTATCCCCATTGCTTATTTATATTATCTATAAAATGAGGGTCCATAAAACATACCTATATTAATAGAAATGCCCACGAAAATGCCATTTTGTGGGACAATGTGTCCTTGTTTGGGTACCTGGTAATGACAGCAGTTATTTACTTGAGTCACTCAAATTTCTAAATAATTAGGTAAATCTAACATCTTAAAATGAAACTGATGTCCTTAGATGACAATAGAGATAGATAAATCAGATACAAATGGCCGGTTTGGAACCTAAAAGTTCCACTAATGTTTTATAATATTAAAAAAAAAAAAAAAGCATTGGTGGATTATTTGAGTACAGGCCCACCAAGACTTTAAAACATGGACATGTTTGATAAGAAACCACCAGAAAACTAAGATCCCTATTATGATCTCTTGAGTGCATATCAGACAATAGGACATACCAAATACAAGCTCCTATCATGAATTATTACACCTGTGGAGTTGGTGTTCTTTGTTTTAATCTTTTGGTTTGGTATAATGACTGACACCTAGTAGGTATCAATAAACATTTGTTGAATAAATGAAAGAATGAGTGTAGTGAAGACAGACTGAGTCAATAGGTCTTTTGTGAGCTGGAAAAGGGAGCAGTATGGAAATAGCTGGAATGGAAATGGGAAGACTTGGGATTTGTTTTCTCTTCTTTCTTTTTTTAATTTCTCTTTTTAATGGTGAAACTAGAGCACGTTTGAATGCTGATGGGACTAATATAGTAGAGAAAAATAAAATTATAATAGAGAGGAAGGAGAGAATTAAAATAAATAAAGCTGTACAGATCACAGTATCTGTGAAAGGAGAGAAAACAAGTTCCAGAGAGACAGACAGATGAGCCTTTGTTATCAGGGAATACACTTCCTCCGTGGTCAGAGGAGGGAAGGAGAACACAGCTCAAGAAGTAGGTGGAGTTATACTCCTATTAACTGGAAGTGAAATTGTGCACAAGGTCCAAATCCCTGAGGTCTGAAGCTTATTGACTTTTTAGGGTCCCTTTGAAGATAAAACACGCAAAAATTACAAACACAATTTAAATATAAGTCCTCAGAAAGAGCCTGTACAAGTGAGTGTTCCTGAATCTTACATTTCATCAGTTTTGTGGAAAATTTCTTTCTCTGCCTAAAATCAAATCCTGGCTCCCTATCTTGTCAGCTATCTGAATTCAGGCAATTTACCAATGTCTCTGTGCCTAGGTTTCCTCATCTCTAAAGTAGGGACAAACATGGCATCCATCTCATATGGCTTTGGATACAAAAACCCATGTAAAGATAATCAACATAAAGCATTTAGTTACTTCTCAGTAAATGTTATTATTATTATTATTATTATTATTATTAGAATCCCCAATACATAGGAAAAACACAGTAAATATTATTTTCTATTCTAGCTAGATGAAAGTAATTTTTAAGAGTTCATGTTATACTTCATTTGAAGTTTAAAGAATTCTTATTGCACATTAGACTCAAACACACACACATGCACACACACATACACAAACTATTACTAACCCTCTCCCTGTTCCTCCTTCCACTCTCCTCTTGCTTTTCCTCCTTCTACTCTTATGGGCCTGGAACTGTGTGGGAACAGAAAATCCATATGTAAACTAACTCACATCACTCCTAAGGGTAGGAGCTGTATCATTAATATCTGACGTGCAGAGCATTAAGCACATGGTAGCTATTCAGCAAAATTTTGCTACTAAGAATATTATTGATATTATACCATCATTCACAGTTCAGTAATCCAATAGAATTTGAATGCTAAAAATGGTCTCAGAACCAATGGTGCACTTGATGACCTTTTAGAGTATATGACATAATTCTCTTCATTGTTGTAGCCCTAAGTGTGATCATAATGGAATCCTATCTCTGACACAGAATCCACATTCAATAAATGCTCAGCGGGTGAATGATTCATCATGAGAGAAGAAAGGTAAATATAAAGGGTGACTGACTGGAGTTTTCTCACACACTGCTAAACTCTAAGAGACAGAATGCCTGCAAGGCATTCTCTATCAGAAAATGTTCATTTTGATAAGTCTGTCACCAAAAGAAATGCAAAACAATGTTAAAAAAAAAAATTACTTCCAGTATTCGTAACCAAAAAGCTGTTCATTCAATTTTCTGCACTGCACATACTCAAACGATGCATAAAACATTTAACACTGTTGTTCTCCAGGTTTATTAATGCTTGCTAACTCATTTATTCTCATGCTTATAATCTTGCCTGAAGCATCTCACTTTTTGTAAGGTACTAAAGTGACTTGGGTTGCAACCAAATCTGTAGTAATTAGTCAGATAAATCTGTAAGAAACTGTTGGGATACTTTGTTATTACACAAAATATTTCAGAATTCTAAGTATTTACCTCAGAATACTTCCATCTACCATATGTCCATGCCTGCACAACTTGAAGGAATAAAAGAGAATCTCTGTAAATATTTTTTTTAAAAAGGTGTTTTTGTTGTTGTTGTTGGCTTTGTTGGGTAGAGAGATTCCCAATATGTGTATTTGTAATAAGCAAAGCAAAAAATGAGACAAGAAAGTAATGCTAATGGCAATGAAAGTATGGCTTTTTATCCTCTATAATGCATTCTAGAAAGCTTTCTTCAGTAAAACTTGGATGGTGGAGAAATCTATTTCTCATAAGGTTTGGATGGAAGTGTGAAAATATTTAAGATACAAACTCAAATGTATTCAATATAAGAGGCAGGATAACAATGTACAAAATGTCAAACTACAATGAAATAGATTCAAACCTGAGTTAGTCCCCAGAAAAGGCAGGCTCTGGGTACAGGCAGTTCCTCCTCTTTTCATTCCCAGCCATTTAGAAGTGCTAAAAGTGTATTGCTCATTGGAAATGTGCTCTGACACTTAGTATGACTTATATCAGAAATTGAAAGTAGACAGCATCTTGTCCACCTCCTTAATTTAACAAAACGATCTATCAAGTCCAGAGAGGTTAAGGGACTGATCCACGTTAAGACAGCTAATTTGAGCACCACAGTGGAAAGTGGGGCAGCAAAAGGAGGTACAAAGTGTAGGATCTTGTAATCATGCACATCAGAGCTGAAGTTCCATCTCTGTCACCTATCTCCACAAGAAGTACATGGTGTGGTGATTCACAATGCTAGTTCTCAGCCAGGAGGACCTTATTAAGTTAGCTTCCAGCTTCCATATCAGTAGAAAACTCGTGATCACATTGCCCTTTTCCAGACTGTTTTGCCCTTTACATCACACAAACAGAAATGAAAGTGGTGTTCAATACCTAGGATGTGTTTGTCAGTATTCCACTGGACATACAGCCAGAGTTGCTTGAGAAGAAAAACTACATATTTGCTGTTGCTCCTCAGATGGGCTTAGTCCATAGACAGGCTGGGAACCTGGTGGACTGAGCCGATAGGGAAGGGGAAGAAGCCAAGGTAGCAGCAAATAAATTATCCTGAGAGGTAAGCTCCATCAGTAACACTCTATCAGGTAATGTTTACCTATAGGAAGTCAGCCTATTTGGATATGATATAGGCCAGTGACCATGTCCAAAAGGATATAATCTGGTCCAGAGGACACAGGGGTTTCCATAAGTGATAGTACTCAAAGTCAAAGCAATATAGCCCTCAGTCTCAGTAAACCAACCTTTTGGGACAGGCAGAGGCACAGAAAGTAATGGGAAAATAAGCAGAAGTACCTAAGAATATAGGCCAGTGTCAGGGCTGTACCAAAGTTATGACTTTAAGAGAGATTGAAGTCCCTGTGGAAGTTAGGAAACCAAAGTCATACAAACTGACAGAAGTAACCAGTTGGAGGAACTTGAAGGGCAAGGCCTACAAAAGCCTAATGTAGTTCCACTCTGATCTGTTTTTATGGGCTGTGGAAACTTCCCTGAGAGACTCAGGAACTAAGTGTGGCCGAACCTTTAGGAGTAAGGTATCATGGAATCCAAGTTGGTCAGAGTTGGACAGGGGTTGACACTAACATCCTACAAATCTTGACATCCCTGACCCTGGGAGATTTGGCAGCAATAGGATGTTGGCTAGATGAATGAGAATCCCTTCACAGACAAAACATACTTGAGCTTCATCTGGAAGTAAATCCAAGTCTGTCTCATCCTTCTTTTAAAATAAACACTTTTCTTCTTGAAATTCCTCTTGAATAAGTCATTTTCTTAAATTATTTTTTGTTTATTTATTTTTGAGAGAGAGAGAGAGAGAGAGAGAGAGAGAGGGAATGTATGGGTAGCGGAGGGGCAGAGAGAGAGGGAGAGAGAGAATCCCAACCACGTTCTGTGCTATCAGCACAGAGTCTGATGTAGGGCTCGATCTCATGAACATTGAGATCATGACCTGAGCTGAAATCAAGAGTCGACACTTAACTGACTGAACTACCCAGGCACTCCCTCTTAATAGGTTTTACACACAAATATAGTTAAAGATTTATTAAAGGATTTTTATACTTCTCTATTACACATGTATTTTCCTAAAATGAATGCTTAAAACCCAATGGGGTGTGTGTGTGTGTGTGTGTGTGTGTGTGTGTGTGTGTGTTTGTGTATGTTTTAAGGGAGGTTCCAAAAGTTAACTATCAAAATTAAAAAAGCTATAATACACGGGTAAGAAACTAATCATTCTTATGCACTTCCTATACAAGCAGTCACTCAGTGAATGAGCCAAAAGAAAATAAAGAGGATTGCAAGGAGAAAATTTACTCATCTTCAAGTGGAAATTATTTGAATGATAGCACTGAATAGAAATTACTTTTTTTCCATACAAAAACAAGATAAATCTTGATAATGTTCTCTTACATTTTAAAGTGCATTAGTCAGAATCCCTATCAAGTGCAAAATAACCAAGTTAGCATTTCGTTACAGAACGGAAGTAAAAAACTGTATAGTTCATCAGTGAGCAAACAATAATATAAGCCCAAAATCCACATGAAAAGCTTACTATATATACTTTATACAAATTTATATTTTATGTAAATATTTATGTATTTGCCAAAAAGGTCAGCATGAGAGTTACAGGAGGTAAACATTATCAAAGGCAGTAATGCAAGAAAGCATCTTCAAAGAAGGGCTCATTGCAACTCTACTTTTATTAGCCATGAAATCTTATCTTCCTATAACCTTGCTTTACCTCAGTTTCCCCATCTGTAAAATGGAAATTGTAATAACAGGTCATCCCTTATAGAGTCGATTAAAGTAGTAAAATGAAATAATTCATGCAAATTTAGCATATACAATAATTCATGGTTGTTATTCATCAAGTTTTGTTGTTATTATTAAGGCACGTTTCAGGGAAATGTTCAGAAATTTACCAAATAAATAAATAAATAAATAAATAAGTCTGAGGTTAACACAGCAGTAAATTAGGCAACCAGCATTAATATGCCCATCTGTATTCACCTGCTTGTCAAGGACTTGCTTACTAAATAAGATAATCCATTTATCAGACCTCTCTAATTAATAAGTACACAGCTCCTCTCCCTATGCTCTTTTATCAGATATATGACATTAGTTGCAAAATGACATGACAGTGATATAAAAATTACAACATTAACAGGCTCTGAATAAATAAAACCTGAAGCAAAATCTTTCCTGGCGCCAAGAATAGAATAGCTGAGATGCAGAAGGATATTTCAGAATTGAGTATAGAACAGTAAATCATACAATACTGGCAGAACACTAGAGATGATGCTTTTTCAAAGTAAAACCATGAAATATTGGTGGGGACATACGGTTCTGCTATTTCATTGTGAATGACATAGTCAGTCTAATAAAGTAGCTGATTTATTGAAAACCTTATCACATTTTAAAGGGAGGTGTTTCACTGATTCTCTTTAACCACTACAGAACTTGTGCTGTTGTGCCAACAGAGGGTTTGATCTTTATTCAAGCAAAAACTGGTTTCTTCTATGTAAGGACAGTAGGAAATTCAGCCTCCACTCCTTTGAATATAAACATGTCAACATATGCACTACCACAGGCATGTGTTAATATTGAAAAAAGTCAATCAATTTTATAATCAATGACTATAGTGGCCTATGTTAGAGATATGATTTTGGTCTGTTTAATACCATTATTTCTATTGCATATCCATGTTTTTCTTAAACCAACAAAGGGTATTATTTTTCTCTCACTTCTCCAGAGAAGGAATCATAGTATATTCCATACAACAGGGGAGTAGGATGGGGAGTTGTGGGGAACTTGTCCATTCCTCTAACTCTATTATTAACTCCTGGGTTCCCAAATATCTCAGCTTAGGCTTCTGTTTTCACTGACTCACTGAGAAAAATAGCTGTGATATGTACTTATAGCCCTCTATGTGATCGGTGGAACCATGTTGGGTTAATAAAATAAGCCTCTTAATTAATATTCCCTGTTTTGCTTCTCAGGAAACTACACACAAATGTTTCTCTTTGGACTCATTTTCTTTGTCACTGACTGCTGCACCCTCCTTACCACTCTCCCCTCCACCCCCTGCAAGCCATAATTCTTAGTTCACACAAATATATGTCAAACTGTTCAGTAGTAACACCTTAATGCCAATTCCTGGCCCCCCCATTAAACAAGTAATGGTCCTTCAAAATAAATTAAAGGGTTTTTGTTTCCATTTTAGTAGCAACTTCATTTCTTTGATAAATTAGTAGAACGTAACCACGAATGTTTATAACCTTTCTTTTAAGGAATCATCTACTTATTGGATATACCTCATAAATATCCTTCTTCAATTTCCATAAAAGAATGGTGCATTAAATAACAATTATGTAATTTCCTAGTCAGCTTTGCAGCACCGGACAACCATTACAATATAATAGATTTGCCATCAAATAATGCTGTATTAAACATTCAAAAAATTACACATCACGGAAAGTCTTAAAATATTTCCAACTATCTTGTTTTAAATAGTGATTTTTCATGTCTCAGTATAAATTCAAAGAGTGTATGATGAAAGAAATGATGTCTCAAAAAACCAATTTGGGTACTATGAATTTAAACAAGTTAATTGACCTGATAGCTATTCAGAAGTGTTTTGTTTTGTTTTGTGTTTTTGGTTTTTTTTTTTACTTTTCACTTTTCTATTGTTTTATTATTTTTATATCTTAAAATTTGATTTTGAAAGGTATAACATAGTGAATATAGTCAATGATACTGTAATAGCACTGTGATTTTAGCTATACTTGTAGTGAGTATAGCATAACGAATGAAGAGGTTGAACCACTATGTTGTACATCCCAAAACTAATGTAACATTGTGTGCCAACTGTACTAAAATAAAATTTAAAAAAAATTAAATAAAAAAATATTTGATTTTGGAACATAGCTATTATTCAGTTACTGATTTCCATTCTTTCAGCACCAAGACTCCCTAGAAAAAACTGTCATGGTAACAGTGAAAGTAAAGACACATTTTAAAGCTGAAATCTGTTCTGTAAGTGTCACTACTGGTCATAACATTGACTAAATCATTCCAAAATATTTGACAGTATTCAGCACCTCTCTTTCTGAGTAGTATTTGTTTCCTGTTTTCTTATTTTGTTCAGAGTTTTCTGGAATCGAAGCGTATTTTGCTTATCGCATCAATTTGCTATTTGTGTTTTATTTTTAATTGTCCTTTACAAGATTCCCTACTCTAATTAAATGTGAGCATTTAATATTTACTTGAAAGGGAAAATATAAAGAGAATCAAAAGTTACTGAGGCAACAATAGTATTTTCATTAATATAACTCCTCACCTGATGATTATGCTAGCCTTTCATGGAATGCTGCTAAGCCTTATTAATATTTCAATCATTTTCTGTTAGAGAAGAAAAGGAAAGAGAATATGAAAAGTAAGATTTAATTAAAAATTAAAAGCTTAGAAAGTTAACTAATCATTCCAAAACTATATGACCTATTAATGTTGAAAAAAATTAACCTTCATAAACACAATATTTAACCAGAATTTCAGGAAGTTCTATTACTTAAAAAAAAAAAAAAATCCAAAATGGTTCCAAGGAAGGAGGCCTTAACCTAGTAGGCGTTTATCTAAGATACTTCTTAGGACAACGGTTCTTTCACAAGTGTGGTGATTTAAAACGACTTAGGTACTATGTTCACATGCTCTGGAGAAACAAATGAGCTTTTAAAATGTCTAATGTGAATAGGCAAGGACTGTAAGTTCTCCCTACTGATGAAAACATCCTTTCTTCCTCACCCTCCTGAGCCTTTTTATCCTCTTGACATCTACAGAAATCCTTAGGATGAGATCATGCTACCTTAATATAAATGCTGAGTTTATTTAACACCATCAAACTGCTATGTCCAATTGTCCAGATGGGTTTGCATATGGATTTTATAAAGCATGTATGCAGCTTAGAGTAAATTCTAGATTAGCAAAATTTTATTTGTGCTACTCTCATACCTCAATCAGGGATAACATCAAAGTCAACCTATATATTCAAATACATGGAAAACACTAAAAATAAAGTAACCAGATATTTTCAAAGTAGCTTTATAATGAACTAGTATGTCTATAATTACTGTGAATAAAATACATATGCGGCATCTTTCATATATTAAATATTAATTAAAAATACTTAATACACAAACACTTCTACTACCTAAAATTATTATTGGTTTTATATTTTTTCATAATATGATGAACAGTTTAGTTTGTAAGATCTAAGAAAGCACTATTCTAAACAAAACAAATTCATTTTTCAGCAAAAACATTTGCTGTTTTTTAAATTTATTCTGTGTTCAATGTGACTTTGTTCTGTTCGTCCCAAGTTTAGATTTAGATTTTCTTTAAAATACTAAAATGAAAACAAAGTTACCCACCTAATTTAGACTATATTTTGTCTTCAGTATATGGAATAGCAAACATTTTGAAGATGATAGGAAATAGAAAGCTCTGAATAAAACTACAGACTTTTTTTCTTGGAAAACAATGCAGCATATGTATATATATGCTGCATTGTATATATATATATATATATATATATATATATATATATATATATATATACACACACACCCCACTTTGTTTTTCAAAATAGCTGTAGATCACAGGTTAAGAGTATCTGACCTAGAATATTAATGGAACAATATTCTATTTTTCATTATTAAGCATCTTATATTCATTTTTTTCTTATTTCACTTTCAAATAAATATCTGGCCATAATTTTGCCACTACAAACGTGAAAACTTAAAGGAAGAATGAGAAAATCAGAAGTGAAACTGTAAATGTACCACTAATAGCATAATTTAGAATAAGTGCTTTGGCTCAAGAGTCATCTACCCAAACTCTGAAACTTCATCGTTTTCTTTTTTTCTCTTGCAACACCTCCAATGACTAACAGTATGTAATTATTATCTCTGTACTTTGAATAATCTGCTTTGATCATATCCATATATTTTTTTTTATTATTACTATTTTTTTCCCACAGACACTTGAAGGAGAGAATCTGAAACCTAAACCAGATGGCTTCTTGTTATATATGTCCTCAGGTTAAGGGAAACTGTTCATTTGTTGACTGGGCCAGAACACATCAGCCATCACCCAAGGAGGAACAAAAAAAATCCCCCCACCAACTGAATTAATGGCATGTTCTGTCTCTTAAATTAATAGCTAGTTTAGATTTTTTAAGTGAATGCATTCCAAAAGATTGATTAGTTTTGGATGAAATCAAGTACTTGCAGTACTTGCATCAAGAGTTTTTGTTTTCACTGTTTTTTAATAGATAAATATTCAACATGGGAATTTCCATACAGGAGTGGGAAATGTTGCATTTTATAAGCCTATTTGACCTCAGTTCCCTTTATTAGAAGAGAGCCTAAAATGACTTAGTATTTAGTATTTGCAGTTTCGTATGGTCCATTACGATGACATACTTGGAAGAGTGTACAGTCTGGAACCATTGCTACTTGGGTTCAGATTCCAGCTCTTGTATCCCCTAATCTGACACCTTGATCCAGGTAATTTTTTTCTTTAATGTTTATTTATTTATTTTTGAGAGAGACAGAGAGAGCGAGTGAGCAGGGGAGGGGCAGAGAGAGAGAGAGGGAGACAGAATCCCAACCAGGTTCCATGCCATCAGCACAGAGCCTGATGTGGGGCTTGAACCCACGAACCAGGAGATCATGACCTGGGATGAAACCAAGGGTTGGTTGCTTAACCAACTGAGCCACCCAGGTGCCCCTTGAGCCACGTATTCTACCTTCTGTGTTCCTCAGTTTTCTTATCTGTTAAATGGAGAGAGTATTTGATACCATTATAGTACCTATCTCATAGAGTTGTTTTGTAGATTAAACAAAATTCATTAACTCAGTTCCTGAGTTACTGTGCTCAGAACGCTACCTAGAATACATAAGTGCTATATGAGTATTTTCTATTGTCAGGTGTTATTTACTTTTGGCTTCTTTAAATAAAATCTTTTCAGTTTAGAGGTATTTTTCTCTTCATAATTACTACCAAAATCCATTGTCAATGTTGGCACTAATTTAAAATGAGAATTGTTCTGGGGGAAGGGACAGAGGGAGGCAAAAATAAAATAAAATAACGAGACTTACTCTGATGTTTATATGCAGACATCTTTGTATTAATGGACTACACTTCCGTAACTACAGACTCATTTATTTCAAAATCCTATAAACATACAATGATAGAATATATGTCTATTTTGTCATTCTCAATGTTATTAAACCATTGTTATAATTATTATCAATAATATATGCCAGTGAATTTGCATTTTCACTAATGAACATGCGTACTAAAAAAATTCCTTGGATAATATAATTAAACACTTTATTTTCTCTTTGAGCTGTCAACATTTGTGTGGAGACTTTATAATTTTTTTACAACTTGAGATACAATTTCTGATATTTTCCCCCATGCTTGGTTAGTTTCTTGTTCTCAAATAAACTGATAAGTTTGACATGCCCTATTTAAAACTATGCAGGGATTTCCATATTTTTCTAATGCATGATATAATGCTAAAATATAAAAATGCCATGTCAGTTGCTCTCCACAAAAAGTGTTCTCTCTGTATAAAATATTATTTCCTTCAATATTTTGAAATATAGTTACTCCAGAAATTCTAACAGTACATTAACATTGTGGAGATAGCTTATAAAATAGATTTTCACAAAAAGAACAATGACTGAGCTCTTAAGGATAAATGAGTTGTTGTGGTCCTACACATAACAAAAAATTACTTTAATTCCAACTGCTATAATATAATTAAACATTTTAGCAGCCTATAGGCTAAGTATTGCCTATAAAAAATTAAAATGATTAACTAAAAGGTAGGAGAATCACATATTTTCTTCACAACAAATATTTCTCAAAGTACCTTCTTTCTCTTTGAGAACTCTATTTTTCTAACTATTTATCTACTTCATGGAAAAGGGAAAATACACATAAAATACACATATATATTATATATATTTATATATTTTATATGGGTATATATGTACTATATATAATTATATTAGTATATGCAAATATGCATATATATAAATTTAATATACATTATATCCTGTGGAACCTATAAATATGATGCAGTATTAAGTGTCATTTTTAAATAAAATTTACACAGAAATATATTTAAAAGAAAGTTCATCCCAGTTTTGTTTATAAAAGCAAAATATTAGAAATGTCCTACCATTTACCAATAGGAAAGGCACAAAAAATTGTGATAAGTTCATACAATGATAGAATAGGCAGCCATCAAAAGCGTGTTGGATAAAAATATTTTGCAATTCCCTGATCTTAATTTTTTAGTATAGTTTTAGATATGCAGAGACATAGTTATACATATGTAAATATATTACATGCCAAGCCAAATGCTTTAAATACATTATCCTGGGAGGTAGAGAATTGACACTCAGGGAAGTGAATTAATTTGTTCAAGGTTACACGGCTATTAAGTTGGGTTGCAACCCATGTGTATCTGTTCTCTTGAGTGATATATTCAACTCCCTATTTGTGAAATAAGGAAAAACTGTAATAAAGGAAAAGCTATAATATAATTGTTATTTTTAAATAGAAAAAAATTAACATGAAGTATAAAGAACAGAACTAAATATTTCTCCTGATGAGTAATAATGTAGATAAAGAAATTACTACCTAGAATAATAGTTGTGCTTATTGTTTTACATCCTTAGATTTTATATATAAATCATACCAGAATTATTCTTACTGCACTTTTCATCAATATCGCAAACTCATTTTTATACCTTATATTGTTTTATCGTTTCAAGTTTTTCACTCACTTCGGACATGACGTAACTCATAACCAAGAATTTTAGTTTTAAGCACTTTTACTACACTGGATGCTGATGTCACAGCTTTTAATTTTGGCATTAAATCTAGAATAGAATCAATTCATTGTACAAATATAGTCAATCTTAAAGAGTAGTAAGATGCTATATTGTGGGTCATTCATGTTTATAGACTTGGGACTATGCAAGTATGAAGTTGGTCAAAATTTACAACAAAAATGTGAAAATAAATGAATAAACAATTTAGCAAACTTAATCTTATGTTTCATTTCTCCATTTTTATATTTTTTATTACTGTTTATCAACACCCTCTATCTTTATTACTGCTCAACAATGAATGACCATTAATTTACATTATCGTATGGCTGCCTTTCATAAATTTTGCAGAGCTTGGCATGCAGAAAGGTTGATATACTGAAACCGATGATAAAGAGAAGTCTCAATTTAGCAAGTTGTACTTGACAAAATGATTTTAAAATGAGGAATTCACAATTGGGCTTATTTTTCCTTTCTGCTTTGATCATAGAAGCTATACCTATCATAAGATAGCTTTATTTGACAGATTATTTCCTAAATTTCTCATGATTTCTATGTGAATAAGGTGTAACATCTCTGGTGTGTTATTCACATACTTCATTGTTTTTTGAGCAAATATATTAAATAATTTCAAACAAGAAAAAGAAAAAAGGATTACAAGTTCAAATTCTTGCAAAGACAAAGCAGTATCTTAAATGGGTGAAGAATGATTGCTACAGAGGAGAGATGGGAAAAAGAAGGAAACAGAAGGTGTCTGTATCCATTAAAAGGAAACAGCTACAATATAATTCTGGTCAATATTTTGCCACATGGAAACTGAATGCAGGCTCACTTTGATCATGTCTTCAGGTTCTTGAAGAGAAGACAGATATTCTCACTTTATATTAAATCATCTAAAGTTTAAATGTTGCCAATAATTAAAGTTTTTAAACATTATATAGAACCAACATGCATAATATAATATATATATAAGCCAAATGCATAAACCAAATATATAAACCAAATACATATATTCAGTAATTTTCAAGGACACTCCAATAGAGATTAACTTGATGTTACCCCAGCCATTGTTTTTTAAACTTAAATCCTTAGATAGGCTAAAACTAAGTACCTATCATTAATCAATAAAACAGGGTACATTTTTAAAAATGGAAATATCTGGAAAATAGGATTGCAGCACTTCATATGAACAAAGCCACGTTGGAAGTTGACCCGGAGGAGTATGTGTAAAAAGTAACTGAAACAGGAAAAAAACTGACCTTAGGAATAATAGCGAACCTTAAAAAAATTGGTATTTGTTGACAATGTGCTTTGAGTTGGAAAATCCTGAGGTACACATTATAGCATGTTAGAGACGTTTAAAAGGAGAGGGATTAGCAAATATTCACATACCAGTTTCTACACACTATTGGTTATGTCTGATCTTACAATGTATTATTTTATCATGAAATTAAATTCTGTGAAAGTTTGCTTGCTTAACCGGACAACATTTTGCTTAAATATTGAAAGTGTGTGTTTTTTGCTTTTATTTTCTTCTTTGTAGGTGATTCTGAATGTTTGTTTTAAGAAACTACATCTGGTGAAATATTTATTGTAGAAAAATATCTGTACTCATTTAAAAATTTTAAGCTATGTTTACCATAGTAGGTTGATTTTATCCACACTTTGGATAATTAATTCACTAGGAAGTCTCTTATCTAGCTTTAATTAACTCAACCTGTATAAAGATACTGTGGGTTTGTTTTGTTTTTGTTTTAATTAGGATCATAGCTAATAGTATATTTTCTCTTTTAAACAAGTATTAGCAAAATGCGGCAAGTTTAACAAAATAGCTTTAATGTATAATACTTAATCCCCATTTGTGACTATACTTAAAAAGTCGATATGCACTGAGCATGTGATGGAATGATTAAAACATTTCAAACAGAAATCTGTTAAAGCAAACAGAATAATGACTATTCAAACAAAGGTTTGGTGTCAAGATGATGGGATGTAACAAACTAAATTATCTACTGGCAAACTATTCCTTAAATGTCATATTTAATTCTGACAAATTTTAAGATATTATAAATAAGAAAAATGTATTGCTAGTGACTGACTCTCTCCCTCTTTTCCTCCCTCCTTTCCTTCTTCTTCCAGGTCTTAGTTCTTTTTATTTTCTTTATAGAATCCCTTTGAAAATCTACCCTCCTTCCCCAGCTCGGTAGAGAAAAACATGACCCATCTGGGGCCAGAATGAAGCACCCTCTTTGTTTTGCCTTTTTTCCTATCTTTTTGATTTTCAACAAAATATTTGACTCTTTTATGCCATAGTATCCTCATATGTAAAATAGAAATAAAAGTTGTTCTTTTATCATAGAATCTCATTTAATCCTCTTAACAATTCTATGATCAAGGAACTACTCTTATTACCAACAAACTACATGACTTATAATAAATGCTCAAAATACATTAGCTATTGATATTATAACTATTAATTGAAATCACTATTATTATAATACTGTTTTTCTGATCTATAGGTAGACAAGTGAAACTTCCACTAGTTGTTAGATAATCTGCAAGGGAGACTGGGTCTTAGGAAACCTGTTTGTTAAAGTTACCACACTGAGTATACTAAAAAGTGAATAGCGGAATTAACTGACTATGCTCTTTTAGGTATACCTTAAAGGTATTCCTTAAAGAGCTCTTCAATATTATTACCTCATTAGGCAGATCCAGAGTCCATGTTTTCATTTATATGGAGATGGTAGTGACATGCCCCGGGTAACTCTGTATGACTGTGAGCTAAGAATATTTTTTAATTGAAGTTCAGAGGTAATATTCACTTATGAGGTCATAAAAAAATCATAGATATTAAAAAGTGGCATAATGTTAAACATACATTTGGAGAGAGACTACTGGGCACATTTTCAAGTTAACAATGGACACTTTACTTTGTTGTTTATTCTCTATATAATTTTCCAAAAGTGCATTTGAGGTGGCTTAATTTACACTATTATAGTTATGATACAACATGGACATGCAGAAAACCTCGTGCAACTTTTTTTGGAAGTTGTTGTAGCAATCATTTATCCTCTGGATTAGTTTAACATTATTATAGGTGGAATGAGTGGCTGTATCATATTATAATCCATCACCTTAATTCACCTCTCTAAATTCTCCAACATGTACTTTCTCTTATGTTCTATTTCCCTTGGATACCTATGCAACATGGCACCATATCCATTTTAGCAATTTTACCCGTTTAGAGTTTGGGGAATCAGGGAGGGTGATGATTGGTATAAAATTTGCTATATGCAATGTCCTGCACCTCTCCAGAGATGATATCCAGGATCCTTATTCCTCATTTTCTTTCACTGAATCTAACTTTAACATAGTTATTGAACTCTTTCTTTCTTCCTAGTAGGTGGTATAGGTTTTACACTGGCACTCACTAAGGCCTCCTTTCATGCCAAGGAGATCATCTGATGGAATTCAGAGTCCTCCTTCCAGTGGAGTTAGAAAACATCAAGCATAGCTTTTTATTAGAACCAAAAACACTTTATATGCTAATAAATATCCTCAAACATATAACAATTTCAATAAATTTATATTAAGTACTTAAGGGATTTTAATTTCAAATGTTATGTGATATTGATTCACTGAGTGACCACTGTGGAAAAAACGTAATCTAACAAATTGAACCTCTTTTCCTGTGGAGATCCTGAAAGAACTATAAGTAGGAGGATTAAAAGTTGTGATTTTTAAGTAGAGGATGTAATTGATAATATAATTATTAAATAAATTGAAAGAACAAAATTCTTCCCTTTCCTTTCACTTTATGCTGCTTTGTCCTTGTCCTAATATGACTGGTAAAGACATGAGTGAAGACAAGCAAAAACATGCAGTGGCCAAACAGGTCTATACATGAGGATCAGAATCTGTACCATACAGCAGCATTCAAAACCTATTGAGCAGTGTTTCACAGACTTCTGTGAAAAAGCACCAGCTATTTTTTTAAATTTCCTGTCAGTTGCATACTGATATTTTTGTAAATAAGCAAATTGCTACAAAAATGATCATGCATGTGAATACCACAGAAATGTCAAAATGCTATAAAAGGTTCTAAATGGATAGTCTTAATTTCTTTATTCATTTCATTACAGATCAGCAACAAATAGTTTTTAGATTGTCACAGCTAGTGGATCACATTTGAATGGAGAATATGAATATTTAAGAAATGACTTCTGGTAAAGTAGGGTGCATGCTCCATGATTAGTTTTAAAAAACCCTCTCCAGAAGGGGAAAAAAACAAAAACAAAACAAAAACTTCCTACCACTAAAAAATAAACAAATTGATATTAATGTATGCAATGACTACATTAGAAAAAGTAGCACAACAAGTTATTATTCACAAAAATATGTGACAACTTAAAAAAGTGATTGCCTGGCTTTTATCCATTTTGTTGCTGGGCAAATGATCCTGGAGATGTTAAAAGAATTTTCTGAATCAGATCCAGAGTTTTGGTAATTCATCAAATCACCAGGATTTTTTTCCATTCTTCATTCCATTGACTACTGACTGTAGGAGAACACTCTCCCATATGCTGACTATAATGTCTCATTGTAGAGTAGTCCCTCCTTATCTGCAGTTTCGCCTTCTGTGATTTCAGTTACCCATGGTTAACCATGGCCCAGAAGCAGATGATCCTCCTTCTGACATACGGTCAGAAGGCCAACAGTAGTCTAACAGTACATCATAATGCCTATGTCATTCACCTCACTTCCCCTCGTCTCACATGGGTATTTTATCATCTCAGATCATCACAGGAAGAAGAATGGATACAGTACAGTAAGATATTTTGAGAGAGAGAGACTAATTCACATAAGGTTAATTATGGTATATTGTTATAACTGTTCTATTGTATTATTAGTTACTGTTGTTAATTTCTTACTGTGCCTAATTTATGAATTAAGCCTTATCATATGTATGTATGTACATATGATAAAAAAAAAAAAAAAACTACGCAGAAAACTATGTAGAGTTTGATACTACCTGTACTTTCAGGCATCCACAAGAGGTCTTAGAATGTAGCCCCACAGATAAAGGGTGGAGGTGTTACTATATACTACAAAATTTCTTTTAGCTTCCACCCAGTGCCTCCTTCCTCTGCATTATTAAATGACTGGCACTCAGAGGAAAATTTACTTTTGAAAAACAGTTCAGTTTCAAGTTTTCAAACCAAACCAATACTATTCTAAATCTCCTTAAAATCAACTCCAAAAATACAAAAATAAATTACTAAGGTTTGTGCCATGACCCTATGGCCATTCATAATCTGAATGTTAATGCTAAATCAATGTACTGTTTATTATTATTATTTCTATTAAAAAAAAAACATGAATTCTGGATTGAAATCTTCCAAAAAAATTTAGTTTTGATCACATATGATGTGATTACTGAAAAAGAAAGATATGTGTTTAAAATATAAAGTGTGATTAAAAGATTCTCAGGGGTTATTGTAGTGAAATATTTCTTACGGTTGGCAGAGGAAAGGAATCCCTCTCATGTTAAAATAAAATACACAATAGACAAGTTTCAAGATGTAGTCTGCCAGCTGGTAGTATTTTTATCAGTGAGAGAACTAGTAACCTGCTCAATAGATTCCAAGGAAGATTCATTAAAATTGCACCATAGATTTCATAATGTTCACTTTCTACTGTCATTGTGCTGGTTCATTCATTTCAGTGCAGTGCAAGGAACCAGATGCAGGAAAAACATCTAATCTAGAACATCGATCAAAGGGAACTGTTAGACTTGACCAGGTGACATGCCTTTAAAATACCATTGGCATTCCCAAAAAAACAAAACAAAGCAAAATGAAATGAAACAAAACAAAACAATGGGGGCACCTGGGTGGCTCAGTCAGTGGAAGACTTTTAAGCCCCGTGATAAGATCTGCACTGATGGTACAGAGCCTGATTGGGATTCTCTTCCTCTCTCCTGTCTTTGCTCCTCCCCGACTTGTGTTTTTCTCTCAAAATAAATAAAATTAAATAATAATACTAATAAAATACCAGTGGCATCCCTTTGACAATGATAAAAATTACCTAAGTGAGTTAAAACATTGAGCAGAATCAGGGACTATTGAGCTTAGGACAAGTAGTATATCTTAAGCAATTATTTTATGCCTTGGTTGTGTTAGAAAGCATGCACCTGAGGGACAAGCTATATTACCATTTAAGACAATATATTGCCTAAGTGGCATATTATTATTATTATTACAAAATTATTTTTAAATAAAATGTCATGTTTGCAGAAAATAACTTAAATCAGTAGAAAAGTTATCTATAACATGTAGACATTTCCAATTTTCCTTAAAATTCCACAGAAATACTTTTTTTGTGTGTGAGAGCAAGAGTGAGAGCGAGACCAAGAGCTAGAGCATCCAAGCACTCCCACATGTGCGGGAGGGGCAGAGGGAAAGGGAGAGAATTTTAAGCAGGCAGGACTCAGGGCTCCATCTCAGGGCCCTGGGATCATGACCTGAGCTGAAATCAAGAGTTAGATGCTTAGCCAACTGAGCCACCCAGGTGAGACTTTCAAAGAAAAAAAACCTGATATTGAGGAAACCCAAATTCAGAAACCTTACTATGAATTTTTTCTTAATTGTACAGTTCTTCAGGCAAGGCTGAAGGTGATTTTCTTCCTTCTCCCTTTCTTCCTTCTCCCTTTCACATTTATTGAGTACCTATTAACTACAGCACCTAAACTGGGTTTGCCATGGTTTTCTTGTAGGAATAAAAATGAGAACATTTTTGATCTATAAGCCCTCAGCCCCAGTGATTGAATTAGGTTGTTGGGTTACTCAACCTGTACACTAAGTTCTTCCTTGCCTTAGAAATATCTTAATGGAAAATGAGCCCATCATCCAGTCCCCAATTTCAAAGAGAGTGTTAACATTTTTGATGACCTCATTCTTAAAATCAGAAGCACAGCACAACTTTTGAATACATATGAGAGATGATTATTCTTAGAACAAATACATCAGAAATTAGAAATCTAAGTATATTAATGTATAAAGAGACATATTGAGAGATTAAATGTTTTCCAATGATGTTGCCTTTACTCAAAATGTATTTGTCATTTCTTAGTAAATAGCCTTCACAGTATATGTTTAAATGTTTTAATTTTCTCTAAATATTTTTCCTTGAGTATTTCACTTTATGGAAACAGTCTAAGGTCATCCAGAACTAAAAGGTGAGTAATTCAGGAGACATAAAATATGGCTGAGGCTTAAAAAATAATAATAATAAAGTTATATTATCTGCAATGAGATTTTTATTTAGGATCATAAATAGGTCAGAGACAATTGGACAAGGATTTCATAAATGTATGAGATAATGGCAACAAAACTAGAAAACATCTAAACCTTATTATCATTATTTTTTGGAAGCATACTTTTTATTTGCACATTTATATTTAAAAATAAGGAGTATTAATCCCTCATTAGTTTAGAGTCACATGGATAAATGTTCATGAAGTCTCAGGTGTTATCATGTATATGACGAAACAGAACCTTCCATTACTTGAAGTTTTTAGGAGAATTCTGATTTCCAAGAAGGTGTGTGGTCCCAAACCAACCAGATATTTCCTGAGGGAATTAGGACCTGGTTAAAATGACCAGAGTAGGACTATGCTATTAACTTGAAGTCCTTCATGTATAATCAAAACCATACTAGCTAGAGTTCAGTTAAAAGGATTAGAGTTCAGTTAAAAGGGATTCAAATGCAAAATGGCAAGTCCAGTTTATATTAGTGATGCAGAGGTTCTATTCAGCAAGAAAGTCACACAATTAAAAATCACAATTACCTCCTCTCTCCCTCTGCCCCTAGCTGAATCACACACACTCTCTCTCAAAATAAACATTAAAAAAATTAAAAAAAAGAAAACAAAAACAAAAAACAATAAACGGGGCAACTGGAAGGCTCAGTCTGCTAAACATCTGACTTCAGCTCAGGTCCTGATCTCACGGTTCATGGGTTCGAGCCCCCACATCCGGCTCTGTGATGGCAGCCCAGAGCCTGGAGCCTGCTTCGGATTCTTCCTCTCCCTCCCTCTCCTCTGCCCCTCTTCCATGCGGGCGCGTGCGCACGCACCCACGCACACACTCACTTTCTCTCTCTGTCTCTGTCTCTGTCTCTGTCTCTCTTTCTCTCTCAAAAAAAAATAAATAAATGTTAAAAAAAATTTTTTTAATCACAAGTAAATAGCTTTTTTTTTTTTAGTTTACCAGGGAATTTCCAAGACTGTGTAAAAGTCCTATTGAATGTTGAGGTATATTACTAAAATTACTGTACCTTTTTAAAGAATGTATATATATTAACGGACAATTTTATGTTGAAATTACTACACTTTTTTTTAAAAATGCAATAAAAAAGACTCGTTTGAAGAAAACATTATGGTAGTTATATAGTCTCAAATTACAAAACAGAGTGGATCATAATAATTATTTGTGAGCACAATGGAGGAAGATTTGGTTGGAATAAAAGTTCAAAATTATTTCTAAATATGGTATACTAGTACTCAGTTCTATTAGAAGTTGTAGCCTAGTAAATATATCTTATGGATTCATGTAATTAAGTTAAATTTACTGCTTCATGGGTAAGTTTTGTTTAGAGATCAATACTCACACATGGAGAATACATGAAACAAAGAGCATATTTCTAAAATTGCTAGTAGCCAGTTAATAGTTTTTTTTAAAAAAAAGAATCATTGTATTTGATTACATGCAGACTTAAGATATAAATTGCTTTTTCAGTTTACCAGGGAGTTTCCAAGACTATATAAAAGTCCTATGAAAGGTTGAGATACTTTACTAAAATTACTGTACCTCTTAAAGAATGCAAAATCCATCAAGGTCCATTGATATCAGCAAAGGAGATTAAGAAAAGACTCTAGTGGAAAGAAGAGAGGAAGAAAACCAAAAGAAAATGGTGTGCTAGAAGCCAAGGACAAATGATGGGAAATGCTACTGATAACTACTATGTGGAATGGGGTAACTGGATTGACTACTGTGTAGAGAACTGGTGATCTTGATAAGATAGTTTGATGGAGATTTAAAGGAGACAGCCTGACTGGTGTGAGTTCTAGAGTATATGGAGAACATTAATTCTTTGGATGAATTTTGCTCTAAAATGGAAAGAAGTGAAGTGATAGTTAAAAAGCGAAGTGTGGTCAAGAGAAGGGTGTTTTGAGAGCAAATTGTGTGTGTGTGTGTGTGTGTGTGTGTGTGTGTGTGTGTAATGGGAAAAATTTGAGAGTATAAAATCATAAATATCAAAAAGTTAAAAAAATGTTAGTCTCATACATATAGTGTGATAGTCAATTCTATTTAACTTACTAATGAGAGAACAGGCACCATGGTAAAGAAGATTCAGAAAAAGAAGAGCTTGGAAAAAAAGGAATGTGAGATAAGATTGCAAAGTTATACGAAAAGAAGATCAATATCTTATAGTAATTAAACTGTAAACTTTGGGGTTTTATGTGTGGGGGTGTGATTTGTTGTTATTATTTTGTTTTTGTTTACCTGTAGGATAGCAAACATTTGTATGTTTCCAGATGAAAATAGTTCATAATTTATCAATCTTCTACAAGTTAACATCAAACTTTACAGGTTGGGGCCATAATCAATAGTAAATAGTACATCAAACAAAATTTTACCTTTTTTATAATTTATTTTAAAATGCACTAAAGATAAGATTAATAAATGGATAGACAGTGATAAAGAAAATTTCAACTTTTAATGTTGTGGGCTCTGCTCCTGGGATGTCAGGGAAGCTATATTTTTAACCGTTACCAAGGTCAGAATGACTTTACCAAATTTCCAAGTATAGGCTCTATTTTTGCCCCAAGCACACATTGTACATCAGCTTTGTTAGCAAATAACCTAAAAGAAACATTTCAAACATAAAGGTAAGAGTAAGAATCTCCCTAAGTTCCCATACCTCTCAAGCCTGCAACCTTGCACATACTAAAAGCATAAGATAAAATTTGTGTTTTTCTGGGTCTTATGTCATGACAATTTGTAGCTCTTGATGTAAGAAATACACAACCCTGTATTAAAAATTCCTTCTCTGGAACACTCTTTCCTGAAGATTGCGTATCCCAGGCACCTTTCCCAACTTGGATTCAAATAAAGGCATTTCTTTTAGAAAAAAACTAAAAGTTTTGTTCATTTGCATCAACAAAAGTGGGGTAAATTGGACTGATACATGAAAAAAAATAAGTACAGTAAGGTACATGTTACTCACTGTAAAATTATTTTAATTTGCAATATGTTTGATAATTCCTAAAACTTTCTTAGGAAAAATACATCCCCAAGAGTTAGATGGTTCTTAAGCAAGATTATTACAAAATGTTCAGTGTAAGTTTAAGAAAGCACAAAATAATTTTACTAAATTTCCAAGTTCTTATAATTTTTTTTAACAGAGAAAAATGAGAAAAATTGCTAGAGGAGAGATCAATACTCACATATACAAGAAGGGAAGAGATCCTATGCACAAATAAACATATTGGCCTTAACTGCTATCACTGTTAATACACAGTATTCATTGAAGGCAGAATATTGGCACTAATGAAGGTAGTTCAGGATATGTTTTGGTGGGAGTTCTACAAATTCTCTTCTGAATGCTTGTTTTGCAAGCAAAGATTGAGATTTGCAAAGAGAGAGAGAGACAGAGAGAGATTTATGACAGTTGGGATGGTGGGAGACCAGCCAGCAGCCATGTGAGTTTTCACCTGTGTTCAATTGCGCAGGTGTAGGTGTGGTATAGGCAGTTGCATTTAAAAAGTTATAGTTTTGCCAAGTGAATACATAGACTACAAATGTCTGTGTGATACAAAGAGAACAGCCTTTGGTCTGTGATGTTAAGTCTTAAAACATTATTAATGATGAGAAATACTATCATTTTTACCTAGAAAGAAGCTAAATTCAAGACAAAATTGAGATGCACGCATGTAGTGATCCATCTTTCCATTTCAGTTATTCAATCTACATTTTGGAAAAGATTCTCTGCCTTGTAAAATTAAATAGTGGCAATGTTTCTACTTAAGGACACAGGTTTGGGTGTACCACATACATTTCACAAATAATGTTGACTTTTCTTCTCCATTAATACTGGTAGGAGCACATGAATAAGCTTGGCTTAGCAAGCAAAATAGGGATAATTATGTATTGTTCTATAGGTACAATATTAAATACAGAAACTGAGCTCTTGTAAAGTCACATGTACAAACAAAATTTAGCCCACAAGTAAGACTAGAAGTATCCAGAATGAAATTTCCTACTGGATTTTTATAATATATTGCATGAAACTTTGCATTTTAAGTGACTTTCTTTTTAAAACTCATTAGCTTTTAATTTAAATCTGAGAAATTATCATTTGTTGTACTTTTGCCTAAAAAAAATCAGCCTGTATTATAACTTTAACTCACATCCAAACTTTCTTTTCTTAGATGAATGCATTTAACTCCTCCTTGTTATTTTTTTTTAAATCACTTCATGCAAATTTAATGAAAAACTAATTACAGTTTCCTACCAAACAGTGTACTTAGGCAAATAGTAATTGTATTGGTCTGTCTTCTTTTCTGTTTCTCTGAAAAGTTGTGTTCCTCAAATGAATAATTACGTACAGAATAATTAAATGTTGCTGATATGGTCTACTCATCCCCTTTGTACACAAAAACACCAGAGTCGTCTTCCTAGAAATCTGTCTCCGTCATGTTGGATAAGCTTACTGTCCATCACACAACTGGCATCAATTCACACTCATTTGCACAAGAATATAGTACTATATGAAAAGACAATTTTAATCACTGACAACCTGTGAGGCCATGTTCCATTATAGATTAAAAGGACCAATTATTTTTTTAAAGTAATGCTCTAATGGAAAGTCTTAGGAGTACACAGGCAGTATGGCTCTGTCTGCAATCTAAGGTGTACTCTCAGAAGTTTGTAAACAATTTAGACCATCATAAACATGGCCATTGTTTTTATTTGAAAACATCTCTCTTGAAAAACCTGAGAAATTATGACAACATTGCCCCTATCTGCACTTCCAACTCTGACATCCTCCAGCGCCAACCAGCTATTTGGACATGCAGTTAACTGGGTGTGGTGATGCCTCTGGCTCTGCTGGGATCTGTCAGAGACACGATAAAGGGGTTTCTTCCCAGAAGTGCTTGAGCAAGATGGGGGAAACACTAAGTTAGAGATAGGAACAAGAAAGCAGTGCATTCAGGTAAAAGTTTTCAAATTAGAAAAGTGTGGACCACTTGCAGAATGGTCACCTTTGATGCTTGAACTTTAACCTAAAATGATCAAGAATCTCCTTGAACCCCCAAAGTTAAAGACTGCTGGGTTTCCCTCTCTTGGGCTCAGGAGGGTGCCATTCTAAGGTATTATAGCTTCTCTACAAAACTCAGTCCTAAGGGACCTTTTAGCATCCACCATCCACAAGATACCTATATAGAACACTCCATAATAAGAACTGAGCCCAGTTAACAAGTGAAAATACCAGCCTATCTCAGGGATCCTAATAGCAAGATCAAAATCAGGTAGAATGATTGCAATATTTAGTGAAACAGAACTGCTAGAGGAGCAAGACCAATACCTAAAGAAAACAAAAGTAACAAAAACAGAAATGTATTTGAAGAGCACAAATCTTCTTCAACCTTCTCTTGTCTCATCCCCTTCTTTCTTTAATTTTTTAACATAGCATTAACATAACAATTAATTGCATATATTTAAAGCTTATGTTTGTTAAGTATACACCAGGGAATCCATCACCATTAAGCAAATGAATAAATGTATCCATTATCCCCCCAAAGTTTCTTCATGCCCCTTGGTAATTAACCCTTCCATTATCAAACGCGATGCCCCACCCCCCCAGTCCATTCCACACAACCACTGATACGTTTTCTATAGATTATAGAATCTTAAGAATCACTGTAGATTAGTTTGAGTTTGCTAGAATTTTGACTCTTGAACATGAACTATGCACATCTTCTTACAAGCATATTTTTTTTTTCAATAAATATATTGGAAAAGTTTTTGGAGATTTTTGACATTTTGAAAAAAACCTCACAATTGAACCAAAAAAATTAAGAAAAAGTTAGGTATTAGTTTAAGAATACAGTATATAATACATACAATATATAAAACATATGCTAATTGTCTATGTTATTTGTAATACTTTCAGTCATCCTGAGGCTATTGGTAGTTAAGTTTTAGGGAAGTCAAAAATTATATTTTTGACTAGGTCAGGGAGGTGCTCCTAATTTCCCTGTTGTTCGACAGTCAACTGTATATGTAATCATATACTAGGTATTCTTTTTTTTTTTTTTTTTTTTTGCTTTTTGCATTCAGCATAATTATTTCCATATCCATTCATGTTGTGGTATGTATCAATAGTCAATGTTCATTACTTTTGTTTGTTTGTTTTCTTTTTAATGCTAAGTAATGTTCTATTCTATCTGTCACCTATTGAGGGATATTTGAGAAATTTTTAACTTTTCCAATATATTACAACCTTTCTCTTAATATCCTTGTATAAGTGTTTATAGACACATATACATTTTCACTTGTTTAATACACAAGTGTAGTATTTCTGAGTCATATGATAAATATTTTCCCATGTGGTTGTACCATTTTACATTCCCACCAGCAGTATATGGGCTTACCAGGTGCTTTACTTCCCTGATAATATTGAGTACGGTCATTTTTAGCGAATCTAGACATTCTAATGGGGGCTTAGAGTTATTTCATTGTGGTTTTAATTTTCATTTCCCCATGGACTAATGATTCTGAGCATCACTGAAGATATTTATTTCCCAAATATCTTCGATGATGAAGTGGCTGTTAAATTTCCACACATATTTTCAGAATTATTTCTTTGGTTTGTTATTGTTGAGTTTTCAGAGTGTTTTATATATTCTGGATACAAGTCCAAGTTTGTGGCTTATCTTTTTATGTTTTAATTCTTTTTTTAACTAGATATTAATTTTAAGTCCAAATACCAATCAATTAATCAAAGACTGAACTTTTCTTGTTATACCAAATAAACTGTCTAAACCAAGGTCATAAAATTTTATTTTATATTTTATTCCAGAATCTTTATAGTTTTAGCCCTTATGGTTATGTTTATGAATAATTTTGAGTTAATGTATGCATATAATGCAAGGTTTGAAGTGTTTTTTGTTTTTGCTTCCCCCCCCCCCCCACATATGACAGATACTCTGTTGTTGAAACACTATTTGTTGAAAACACTACCCTTTCTCCCTTGAATTTCCTTTGCACTTTTCTCAAAAATCTATTGACCATATAAGGGAAGGTCTGTTTATGGACTTTGTTTCCTATTCCATTAAACTATTTGTCTATCTTGCTAACGCAGCCTTTATCAATGAAACTTTGAAATAATATTTAACACGTGAATCCTCCAATATTGTTCTTTTTTTTTTTACGTTTTTTTTTTTTTTTTTTTATTTATTTTTGGGATAGAGACAGAGCATGAACGGGGGAGGGGCAGAGAGAGAGGGAGACACAGAATCGGAAACAGGCTCCAGGCTCCAAGCCATCAGCCCAGAGCCCGACGCGGGGCTCGAACTCACGGACCGCGAGATCGTGACCTGGCTGAAGTCGGACGCTTAACCGACTGCGCCACCCAGGCGCCCCAATATTGTTCTTTTTTAATGTTGTTTTAGTCTAGGTCCTTTTTATTTCCACATGCAATTTAGAAATTAATTTAGAAATTTAGCTCGTCAGTTTTATATAAACTCTACCTGACTGTGGATTATGGTTAGGATGAATCAGTATGTCATTTTGGGAATAACTGCCTTCTTAAATAATACAGAGATTTCTCATCCATTAACACAATACATCACTCCATTTATTTAATTCTTGAATTTCTTTCAGCAATGTTTTGTATATAACCAAAGCTTATATACGTTTGGTAATATTTATCCCTAAATATTTCATATTTTTATGTCATGAGAAATGATAATTTAATTCCAATTTCTAATTGTTGCTGATATACAGAAATACAAAATAATTTTTTATATCAGTCTTATATCCAACCATATTTTGGTATAGTCAGCTGATTCTACTGTGTTTCTTTGTTTTTAGGCTTTCTTTTTAGTTTTGTTTTTGTTTTTGTTATTTTGTTTGTTTGTTGTTTTGTTTGTTGTAGGTAGGTATCTTCTATAAATAACTCAGTGTTATTTCCTTTTTTCCAGTTGAGATCCCTTTCTTTTTTTCTTACCATATGACACTGACTAGACCTCCAGTATAGTGTGAAATAAGTGGTAAGAGAATACATATTTACCTTGTTTATGTAAAAGCATTAATTCATTTTTAAATATGATGTTAACTGTTTTTCATAGATGCCCTTTATAAGCATGAGGAAGTCTCCTTATATTCCTAGTTAGCTATGAGTTTTACTGGGAATAGATGATGGATTTTGTCAAATGTTTTTTCTGCATGCAATGAGATGACCATCTGGTTTGTCATTTTAAGTATAGTTATATAGTGAATTACATTGATTGACCTTATTTTTAGAGTAGTTTTAGATTTACAGAAAATGTGAAAAATATTACAGAGTTTGCACAAATTCCACACCCAGTTCCTTCTATTTTAATATCTTACAACAGTATGGTACGTTTGTTACGGTTAATGGAAATATTGGCATATCATTAACTAAAATCCATAGTTTATTCAGATTTCCTGGGTTTTTATCTAATGTCTTTTTCATGCTCCAAGATCCCACCCAGGATATCACATTATATTTGGTCATTGTCATAATTCATTTGGGCTATTCTAACAAAAATACCAGAGATTTGGTGGCTTATAAACAACAGAAACTTATTATTCACAGTGTGGAGGCTGTAAAGTCCAAAACCAAGGCACAAGAAGATATAGTTTCTGGTGAAAGCCTGCCTTCTGGTTCATAAATCGCAGTCTTCTTGCTATAATGTTTCTTAGTAGGAGTGAGAGAGCTCTCCAGAGTCTCTTATATGGCAGTAATCCCATTTATGAGGGCTCTGTTCTCATGACCTAGTCAACTCCCAAAAGCCCTACTTCTAAATCTCAGTACATTGGGGAACTGGTTTCAATATATGGATTTTGAGAGGATATAAACATGAATTCTGTAACATTCATGTTATCTTAGAGCTCTCTGGACTGTGACAGTTTCTCATACTTGACTTGTTTTTTATACACTTAACAGTTTTGAGGAGTACTGGTCAGGTATTCCAGAAATATGCCTCCTACAGAAATTTGTGTGCAATTTTTCTCATGACTAGATTGGGATTATGGGTTTTGGGCAAACAATCAGGAAGCTAAAGTGCCACCATATTACCTCAGGGTACATACCATCAATATGACTAACAACTGTTGTTCTGACTTCATCACCTGATTGAGGCAGTGTTTAACAGATTTCTCTACTGTGAAGTTACTCCTCCCCCCGCCCCCCACCTCCCTTTTCATATGTTATTCTTTGGAAGGAAGTCATTATGCAGAGCCCATACTAAAGTAAAGGAGAACTGATTGATTCTAAAGTGTTAAATAACATTCGTATTCCCAGGTAAACACTGTTTGATCATCATGTATTGTCCTGTTCATATAATGTTAGATTAGATTTGTGACAATTTTAAGATTTTTGTGTCAATATTCATGAAGTAATTGGTCTATTGTTTTTGTTTCTTATAATGTCTTTGCTTTTGGCATCATTTACTTAGAATTATTTATTTTTCTTCCTTAATTGTTTGATAGAATTCCCCAGTAAACCATCTTGGCTCAGAGTTGTCTTTGTGGGGAGAATTCTTGTTTCTTTAATAGTTATAGTTTCATTTATCCATTTTTACTCATGTGAGTTTTGGTAGTTTGTGTCTCTTAAGAAATTTTACCATTTCAGCTGTCATTTTTTTTTTTTTTTTTTTTTTTTTTTTTTTTTTTTTTAAGAGAGAGCATGCATGAGTGGGGGGTGAAGGGCAGAGGAGGAGGGAGGGAGAGAGGAGACAAGGAGGGAGGGAGAGAGGGGGAGAGTGAAAAAGAAAGAGAAAGAGAGAGAGAGAGAGAGAGAGAGAGAATCCTAAGTAGGCTCCACGCTCAGTGCAGAGCCTGACATGAGGCTCCATTACACAACCCTAAGATCAGGACCTGAGCTGAAATCAAGAGTCAGATGCTCAACCGACTGAGCCACCCAGATGCCTCTGGTTGATAGTTTTTAAGTTTTCTATATCCTTATTTATTTTCTGTTTACCTGTTTTAGATTTTAAATATATAAAACTAAAAACAAAAGTGATGAAAGAAAAAAAATAAAATAGATTTCATCAATATTAAAATTCAATTTCAAATTTGTCCATCCAAAATTACCACTAAGAAAGATAAATGACCAACAACTTACTGGAAGAAAATATTTATAAAACACATTTCTAATAAAGGAGTTGTATCCAGATTATTAGAAAAAAAGGAGAAAAATCTAAAACTGCTACAAGTTGATAATAATCTCAAAAACTCAATAAAATGTGCAAATATTTGAATAGACATTTCATTAGAGGACATGTATGAATGACCATGAACACATGAAAAGATGCTCAACATTAGCAGTTGTTAGAAAAATGCAAACGCCATGATGAGATATCACTTCATATCCAGTGGAACAGTTTTAATAAAGATAAATGGTAACAAGTGTTTAATAGGATGCACAGAAACTGAAACCTCATTCAGTCTTGAGGGGAACCACTACTTTTAAAAAAAAGAGAAGTTTAGCAGTTTCATAAAAAGTTAAATATAAATTTACCATATGTCCCCAAATTCCAGTTGTAGGTATCTGACCAAGGGAAATGAACATATATGTCTACACAAAGACTTGGTGTAAATGTTCTTGATAGTATTATTCATAATAGCCAAAAATTAGAGATAAGACTCACAACCGCAAACTGATAAATATATAAACAAATTATGGTATATCCATACAGTATAATACTATGTACTAAAAAAATAAATTTTATAAATCATAACAACATGATGACACTCAACAGCACCTTGCTAAGTAAATCGAGCCATTCACAAACATTACATATTGTATGGCTTCATTTATATGGCATGCTCAGAATAAATAAATCTCTAGAGAAAGAAATTAGGGAAGTGGTTGCCTGGGGCTGGAAGTAAGTGAAGAGTTTGAGAGTAACTGCTTATGAGTACAAGGGATCTTTTTGGTGGGATGAAAATGTTTTAAAATTGGATTGTGTTGATGGTGTACGGCTCTGTAAATTTACTAAAATCACTGAACTGCACACTTAAAATGAGTGAATTTTAATTCAAAGGGATACATGCATCCCTATGTTTAGAGCCACATTATTTACAATAGCCAAACCATGGAAGCAGATGAATGGATAAAAAAGATGTGGTATATATACGCAATGGAATATTCCTCACCCACACAAAAAGAATGAAATCTTGCCATCTGCAATGACATGGATGGAGCTGGAGAGTATAATGCTAAGCAAAACAAGTCAGTCAGAGAAAGACAAATACCATATGAGTTCATTCATATGTGAAGTTTAAGAAACAAACAAAAACAAGCCAAAGGGGAAGAAGGGAGACAGAGAGAGAGAGAGAAAGAGGGAGAGATAAACTAAGAAATAGCCCCTTAACTACAGAGAATACACTGATGGTTCCCAGAGAGGAGGTTGGAGGTGGAGCATCAGTGAAATAGGTGATGGGGATTAAGCAGTACGTTTGTGGGTAGTGTGTGGAATTGGTGAATCACTGTACGGTACACCTGAAACAAATATTACACTGTATGTTAACCATACTGCAATTATTTTCTTAAATGTTATTAAAAAAAAACAATAAACTCCTGCCCAGCAAAAATTTTAAAAGAGTTATAACACCCACATCATACAAATGTGGAGTAAAAGCTAACCATACACTGATAGAGAAAACATGAACTATCTTTTTAGAAAGTAATTTGAGGGGCGCCTGGGTGGCTTAATTGGTTAAGCGTCCGACTTCGGCTCAGGTCATGATCTCACAGTCTGTGAGTTCGAGCCCTGCCTCGGGCTCTGTGCTGACAGCTCAGAGTCTGGAGCCTGTTTCAGATTCTGTGTCTCCCTCTCTCTCTGCCCCTCCCCTGTTCATGCTCTCTCTCTGTCTCAAAAATAAATAAATGTTAAAAAAATTTAAAAAAAAAGTAATTTGAAAACATATTCAAACTACACACAAATCTTTCTCACAGAAGTAAAATAATATATTAAATAAAATGCAAGGACATTGCCTTAGCTCAATTTTCTTTCAAAACAGAGGCCAGAGCAAAGTTTACCTCTTAAGAGGTTAGTGAAGGTGCAATCCAGAGCCATCGGGAAAGAAGGAAAGGGGCATATAAAGTGTTGTGTTATTAAGCTAGCTATGGCTTCCCAGGAAACATAGGCCTTTACTTAATCACCAGTGACATCTGTTGCGAAGCTCCATAAAACTACTGCCCTCTGAACAGTCATGGATGAGAATAAGGAAAAGCAATGAATTTTCCTGTCCAGTTCTCCTTGTCTGCATGCACGCCACTCCACCCACATGAGCAATGTATTCTGAACTCTTTCTCTGGTAGTTCCTGGTGAAAGTTAGCACTTCAGACATTAGTTCTTCTTCCATGGCAGCTGTGATGAAAACCCATTCTAACCCTCAAGAG
This sequence comes from Panthera uncia, assembly GCF_023721935.1. Taxonomy (NCBI): domain Eukaryota; kingdom Metazoa; phylum Chordata; class Mammalia; order Carnivora; family Felidae; genus Panthera; species Panthera uncia. The sequence goes on from NW_026057577.1 coordinate 97,672,229, forward strand.
AGGCCTAAAGAACCAACGATGAAGATATGAAGTAATAGTGGCCATTTGACTTTCCCCGGAGCAAAAAGTCATTTGTGGGAATGGGGAATGCAGGTGGGGCTAAGCCAGTCTGTTGAGTCCTATATATTAGGTCTGGGGCAGACATAAGCAAGAATGGTTGAGGCACTACTGTTCATAATGGCAAAAAACAATTAATTAACTAAATAATTAATTAAGAAACAAAGCCAATGCTCAGGAAGGATAGTTGTACAAATTCTGGGATATCCAGATCATGTGAAAAATTGTACAAATGAAAAAGCACAAAAAAGAAGTAGAAATATTCCATACTTAAATGGTTTACATGAGATACTACTGAATGAGAAAACTAAGTTTCAAATATTTATGTATAATTGATCTCCTTTAAAAAAAACAATTTATAAACATTTGTTATACATTGTATGTGTACATGATACTGAGGTGTATACTTGAGTATACATATATGGCTGTGTGTACATATAGAGATAAATATGATTCTTCATTAATGAAGAAAAAATAGGGGCGCCCAGGTGGCTCAGTCAGTTGAGCGTCCGACTTCTGCTCAGGTCATGGTCTCACATTTCGTGAGTTCGAGCCCCATGTCGGGCTCTGCACTGACAGCTCAGAGCCTGGAACCTGCTTCAGATTCTGTGTCTCCCTCTCTCTCTGCCCCATACCCACTCATGCTCTGTCTCTCTCTGTTTTAAAAATAAATAAAATATTAAAAAAATTAAATGAAGAAAAAATATATTACAGTATGAATCATGGAGTGGGAGTCAAAGAAAATACTACTCTAAAGATACAAATATATAATCACGTTTTGCATTCATATACACTTTGTTCATACACATCTTCCTGAAGTAACTTAGTAAAAGTCTAAAAATTTAAAAGGAAAACAAAGACACAGTTTCAACATGCAGTTTAATACAAATCCCAGTAATGATCATGTAATACTTCTGCTTTTCCACTTGCCATTCATATAACTTTATTTCACTGCATGCCCTGTGGCCAATTTAAGCTTCCTCCAGACCTATGTTTGCATCATCAACCTTCTACTCAAATGGCATCAAAAGTACAATACTATCTGCAAATCCAGTCAACCTCATTCAACCTATGATGGAAGAATTTGTTTATAACCCTGCCTTCTTGCTTGTCAGCGTGTTTTACGCATGCATTTCAGTCCTCAACTCTCCACCATTATCATCATTCCTACCAAATCAATATGTTTGCTGTGCCAATTAGACTTACTGCTGTTTCTTTAATCATTGTAGTTCCTTCAAATAAAATATTCCCCAGCCACTTTTTTACCAGTTCATGTCACTCACTTCCCTTAAAATACCACTTCATTGCAAATTAAAAGACTTAAACCCATCCTTATTCATTGATCCATTTCTGGGAATAGTCAATGAGGGTCAAAAAGATTTAGTGACAAGGATGTTCATTGATACTTATAATAGAAACACTAGAAAGTACGGCATGCTGAGCAGGAAAGAATTAGTTAAATGAATTATATAGCACCACAATACAACAACAACAAAAAAAGACATTAAAAATTATGTTGTTGAAAACTATATGACCTCACGGAAAAAAAATAATATTTAATGTTTACCCCTAAATTAAAAAAAAAGTTGAAAATACAGCAATTGTTTAATTGATGGAGATTTATATTCCGTAACACTGCAGATATATAATTTGTAAGAAAACATAGTAATTAGTTTCCCAGAGTAGTTTCTTATAATATTCTTCATGAATGGACAGTGGTATCAATGCCAAGACCAATTTGAGAAACGTAATTTAAAAACATTTGAAAGCAAAAGGATCAAGGTAGGAGAGTACATGATGTTGAACAAGATGGCTTACTTACAGAGCAGAGCTTAAAGTATTTGGAATGGACAGGCTATATCTTCTAGGAAAGCTTTCCTAAACATTGGTTCTTTTGGCCGCAGTTATGTATAATTATGCACACCTAATTAGAAGCAGTGAGTTAGAAATTACATTCTCTGGCAAATATCTAGAGCACAGATTTTCTATGTTATCAGTTAAATGAAATCAACAAATTTAAACTATCAGGTAAAAAATTTAACGCCTGATATGACAGATGCTGAGCCAACAACCCTTTACATTTTTTTTCCCCCTTTCCATAGAAGAAGTATAAAGACAAGAAAATTAAATAGCAATTTTCACGGCCTCCTTTACAGCTAGGCTTGCTAATGTAGCATAGGGATATACAATGAGTTGTAAGGAGAAGTTTCTTTGTGGGTGTCTGGGAATTTCTATGCCCTTAATAAATGACAGATAAAATCAGCACCATTCCTTCTTACACTTTTCTTCTCTTAAACACAGATATGATGCCTAGAGCTTTTCAAGTCACCACAAGGAAAGGGCCACGAGGATTGTAGATATTAAACAAGAGATTTTCTCAAGTAATTTCAACTACTATAGTTTAGATAAGTGCCTCAAAGGAAAAGTAGAGGGTCTCCAGCTGTTACTAAAACATTTGATCTTATAAATAATAAATACATTTATTAATTAAACTAAATATGTGAATATATTCTCATGGTAAACATTCAAATGATCAAAAAGTGTGGTAAGAAAAATTACACAGATATGCCTTTCCTCATCTCTAGTTGCAATTTTCTCTTTATTTTTCAGACTTTATTTTTTTAAGGCAGTTTCAGTTTTATGACACAATTGAGAGGAGGATACAAAGATGCATTTCCCTTTTCACAAGGAATCACTGCAAAAAGCTTGCTCATTGTTCTTCAAGGCCTCTGTTTAAATATTTACATACTAATATATAGAGCGTAAAAGTATATGGTTTTAGTTTGAAGGATTTAGTCAGAAATGGTACTATATGTTTCTGAAATATTCTTTCCTTGCTAATGTGACATGAAAATCTTTCCAGGTTATCTCCATATAGGTTTCACTTCATTCTTTTTTATCTACTGTATCGTAAAATATACTATAAAGGCACCGTTGTATTTTTAATGTTCCTTTATTGAAGGGAATTTAGGTTATATTCAATTTTTTGCTAATCCAAGTGTTTTTATAATAAACATTCAGGTAACATGAATTTTTTGTGCATATGCGTATTTCTTTGAGCTAAATACCTAGTTCTACAATAGTGACAGAGGAATACATAAGCAAGTTATAAATTTTGATAGTTACTGTCAGGTTGACTTGATAAGAATGTTTTATAAATGTGTACTATTACTGGTAAATAAGATATTGTTTTACACAACCTTACCCTAAACTGATACCATTAATCATTTTGTTATTCTTGTCAATGTAGTAAGGGAAAAAAATATAAATAAATTTGCATTCCCTAATTATTCAGTTAACTTGTCATAACTTTATTGAAATGCATATTACATTGTTTTGTGCATAGCCTATTCATTTATTTTGTCTTCTTTCTATGTAACCTCCTTTTGTTGTTGAATTTTAGGAATTTTAGCATTTCTTTTTATATTTCTGTATTAATTTTTGGCCATTATAGAAAGGAAACAAATATTTTACCCAAATACGTCAATTAAAATTTTATCTTTGTTTATATATTTCTTTTCCATAAATCATTTAATTTTTATACAGTTAAATTTAGCAGTTTGTCTGCCTTTCTTTCTTTCTTTCTTTCTTTCTTTCTTTCTTTCTTTCAAGATTCAGCTGCATTCTCATGCTAAGGCTGAATTACTCTTACCAGAAAATTATAACAATTATTCAATACTTCTTTTAAATGCTTTCATATTTGGCCCTCAATTTTACTCTTTAGTCCATCTAGAAAGAATCTGTGTGAATATTGTGATCTATGGTTTGATGTTATTAGTTTTCCAAATAGAAGGTAAGGATATTATTTTATCGTGTTTCATGAAGTACCATTTCCCCCCTTATTCACTTGTTCATACTTTCATGATATTTTATGTTATCATGAAATATTTCAGACATCCAAAAAATCACAACGAATAACACAGCAACTTTGGGTGGCTAGTAACTATATCTAATCTTGTTTTTTCTTTTGCTTGAGATTGATTAAAGAGGAAAAATATTAGTACAGATCATACTCCCTTCTAATATCATTCCTCTCTCTTTAGACATAATTACTTCCCTCCAGTTATGGTACATCATTTCCATTCATGTGATTGTAAATCTTCTGCACTCATACATAGCCATAAACAAGAGACAGCAAATTTTCCATGCTTTAAGCTTTACATTAAGTGATACAATATTCTGGCATGAGTCCACAATTTCCCTCCCCACCATTTTATTTCTTTGATTTCTTTTTCTAGATGATTATTATGTTTAAATTCAAAAGGTTTTTGTATGCAATCATATCACTTACTGGTTTCTCTGCCCTGCTCTTTCTCTTATTCTATATCTGCTTCTTGAATTTTTAAACCTATCTTGCTAAGCTATGTTCTCTCAAAATTAAGAATATATCTGTGGGTGGTTAGAATTTTCAGTTCTGACATTACTAAAACCATACTTGTTTTCCTTCATCCCTTGGATGTATCTATAGCAGAGTATAAAATTTTGTATTATCATTTCCTTGTCATCTAATAATCAGCAGCTCTCCTCATTCTATTGAGATACTGACTCTTATTTTGTAGTTAATTATTTTAAATTCTCTTTAAAAATCTTAAGATTTCTCATCAGCCTTGGATTAATCACTTTTCTGCACAAGTATGATGTAGTTCTTTTTTCATGTGTTCCACCTGAATTAGGTCTGTAACTTTCACTATAAATAATTATGAATGCATTAGCTTGTGATAATTTTCTTCTATTGCCTCTAATTATTTATTTTCATTTTTCATCAATTTATCTTTGTAAAAGTTGTGCTAGATGAATAATGGTTTTTATTTTTCTTTTTTCAACTAAACGTTTTAAATTTTCTTTCACATTTTTTATCTTTGCTTTCCTTTACCTTAGTCTCATTGTTTCCTCCCATTTACAATAAAAAAAATCTATTCTATCCATGTGCTTGTCTAATATATATTATTATATATAATAAATGATAAAATTTTTCCATTTTCAAGGTATTTATTTGATTCCCCCAGCATCCAAGCATATAAAATCCATTCCCACTCTCTGAGAATATAAAATATATTAGAAAAAAAAAAAAAGACTTGTATTTACTCCATTGACATCGTGACACTGGATATTATTTTTTCCATTTTTCAGTTTGGTTGCTTACTTTTAATGTCATTGATTTTCCTCAAATAATTGTCAATTTTTAGTTATATGTTATATTTGTATTTGGGATATCATATTCATTCATTTTAAGATGACATTTCTATTTACCATAAACTGTTTTCAGTGACTACAGGTAAGCCATGGGATTGCTGGCAAATGAAATGTGCTGGTAGCTTGACTTCTATCATAAAGACCTCTGAATCCCTAACCACTGATAATACCTGTTAACTTTCTGGAAGCAGAGCATTTTTCCTAGTTCTTTCAAACTTGGGACGTATATCTCTGTTGTTCACTGCTTGATATAAAGAGGGAACAGACTTTCAAACCAGTCAGCCAACTTAATCAGAATGTTTTCTCACATTCGTTGATAGGTGCCCTGGGATTTCTATCTCCTTATTATAGGTACTGCCTGTGAGTGACAAAATGACTATGACAGTAGAGTCATTTATGTCAGTTCCAGAGAATTCTGATTCATGGAATAACACTCATTTAAAACTTAAACATTATGATACAAGTCCTCTTTATACTATTTGGCGTAACAATGTAGCCATAGGTGGATTCACTCTGAAGGCCAATTTCCTTATGTGTAATAAGAATAATAGCTTTACCAAAAGTTTATACTAAGGAGTAGAAATACCATATGTAAAATAGTTACAATAATATTTGACACATAGTACCTGCTTTAGAAGTGATAATTACCCCACATATTTAAATGCATTAACTATGGCAAGTGGTGAACATTTATCTAAAGACATTAACAATCCTAAACATTTATTTAGCTGTTATTTAGTAAAGAGAAAGTATTTGAGAACATGAGGGTACCAGATAGCTACATTTCATTGGATTCCAAGACTAGAAATATTGTACGAGGCGCTACACTAATAATTCCAGAGTAAAAGCTTAATAATTTGGAAAAGGCAATTAAAAAAAAAAAAACTTGCTTTGCAGAAGTGGCCTCATATACTGTCTCATTCTAGATGCAAATACAGATGGTTGATATAATTGCTGTTTCATCCTCAGATTTTATGAAGATAAGCAAGTATTTGTGATCAAGCATTCTTATTGTAATATGAAAGAATTCACAGTTTATGCAACTTTGGATACTAAGTTTAAAGAGTAGAAGGGGAGAAGTTGGTCAAGAAGCAGTTATATATAGATACTTCCAAAAATAGGAACTGTCTATATTTTATTTTTATTATTTTTTAATGTTTATTAATTTTTGAGAAAGAGAGTGAGAGACAGACAGAGTGCAAGTTGGGGAGGGGCAGAGAGAGAGACAGGGAGACACAGAATCCCAAGCAGGCTTCAAGCTGTCAGCACAGAGCCTGATGCAAGGCTTGAACTCAGGAAATGGGAGATCATGACGCGAGCCAAAGTCTGAGGCCTAACTGACTGAGCCACCCAGGAGTCCCTAGAAACTGTCTATATTTTAAACTGTTTATATTTTACACACAAGGGTCAGTTTCTGAGGCTGCAAAGTAGATTAGATGCCATGATAGATGTGATTCACCTATTCAATGATCAATTTGATTCATTTTTCTATAGCACAAAAATATATACAGGCCAATTGTGTAGATGGGTTGTTATCTTGATCATCTTATTGTCTCAACTAAACCAATACTTCAGTTTCTATTTCTTATATATAATAGCTTAAAAAATCAACTAGATTTATAGCTTAAAATTATTTTATATGTATTCAATTATGATTTCTTATACTAAGCACTTAAAATGTGAATGAGAAAGTGTAAACTGTGTTTAATGATGATAATATGCATATATCAGATATTTCAGAGAGCTCATGTATCTCATTACTTCTTCAATAATGAATTAGAAAAAAGTATTTTTTAACAAACATTAGAGAAAGAATGGAAGTAGAATTATGGGCTGCTTATACACACTAGGAAGTCAAATTACATGAAGAAGAAGTTTAATTTACCCATTAAAAGCTGCATGACTTTAGGCAACTTCTCTCACCTTTCTAGGCCAATTTTTCACCCAGTCTGTAAAAGAGAGATAACAATAACACCTCATAGGATTGGTGGAAGAGCTAAGGAGGTAATTGTACACAAAGCACATTAACACAGTGGAAATAATAGGTACCAACTAAATATTAGCTATGAGTATTTTACTTGCATATATTAAGCCCTTTTCATTCTACAGTTTGCAATAAGAATAATGGACAAGTTTGACACATTTTAAGCAGATTCTGTTTTGACAAACACTTGAACCTGGCAAGGAAATCTCACTAGAAAGGCAGATTGGGTTTCTGTATATTTTTGTTCACTTCTAAACCAGTGTAATATAGACAACTGAAGAAGAAAACAGATCCTCTAATTTGGTTCTCAGTTTAATCAAGGCTGTGAAAATTAGGTCAGTTTTTGGAAAAGGAATGTATTTGTAAAACAAATAAACAATTGATTAGCAAGTCAATAAGAGACACCAACTCCTTTAGTGTGTGATCTTTTTAATTGCCAAGTTAAGTTAGAGATGATCAGAGAAAGTCAGAATTTAGGATCAGGAAATCTTTTTTATCCTTAATTATAATGCAGAAACTTACATGCTGGCTGACCTCATATTCCAAAAGACCAAATATGCTTTAAAATAAATTTATGTTGATTTAGCCCTTTGATTGTATGTTCTTTATGTTGTTTCCTTTCCTTCTAAATAGTATTGAACACTAAACCCCTAATAATGGCTAAAGTCTTTGAACACATTCAATGACTGCATAAATAAGCAAAGTATATAAATAATTTCTTTTATACAACTTTATTTAAGTTTCAAAGCAATTGGTGTAATAGGCTGAGTTCCATAGTATTTTAAAATTTGAAGCTCTTATTCAGTCCCTTCATTTTTTCTTTGTCAGGAAGATTTGTTATTTATATATGATAATTAACTTCATCTTTATTTTAACACTTGAATTTAAAGATAAGAGGACCTGAAGTCTTTCAGTATAATTTAGACAGGTATTTATCACAAATCAGTAGGCAGAGGTATTTCCTTCTTCATTCATTCAAGTGTTCACTTCATCAATTGTTTGTGCAATAGAAACCACCAAAATTTATTCAGTTGGGATTGGGGATGATGGGAACAGGAAAGAAATATTTGCAAAAAGAGAAAGTTATAGCTCTCAGATTTCTCAAGCTTTACTTATTATTTAAAAAAAAATACCTAAACTGGCCATTATTGAGTAATTTAAAAAATACCTTTAGCTTTACTGCTGTTAATTTTGACATTCAGATCTTTCTATTTTGTGGTCATTTTATCAGACTGTGCCTTTACGTGCATTAAAAAAAAACAAATTTTATTACTACTTCTTATGATGAAACAGTTTGTAAGAAACCAAAACTTCTAATGAGAACAGCTTGAAACGATGGATACATTACAAGGAAAAAAACAAAAACAAACAGAAAGAAAAAAGAAACAAAGAAAGAAAGAAAGAAGAAAGGACTTTCAATGCTTCAAGTCCAGCTGAGGCAGGCAAGAATTGGGGGTACAAGGCACTAGAGAGAAGGAAAATAATTGAAGCCAAAAGTAAGAAATCTTCAATATGCACCTATTTAAAGTACGGAAAGAAAATAACTGCTAACATAGAATTCTATATCCAGTAAAAAAGGCCCTCACAGGTAAAGGCAGGTAATTCTACTTTTGAGACATTAGTATGAAGAGCTATGCAGACTCACTTCCCATTAAATCAAAAACATATCTGATAAAAAATATAAAAGAAACCAACTATTTAATACCCTTTGAAATTGTCCTAATGACATGGAGCATATGAAAAAACATTCACTCATAAAACTTGATAAGAATCAGCATCTATGGCATTTGAGCCACACCTTATTCTTTCCACCCCCCCTCACTCTAACTCAGCTTGATGGAAGCTCCATTCTAGACAAGCACGACCCACAAATCAGGGATCTCTCCCCACTCAGCTTCCAATCAGAGTTTAGTGTATCTCACTAGGAGTGGTAAGCCACCAGCATTTCTTATCTTTTCCATCTCTAAGTTGAAGAAGTGAAATTTCTCATGGATATGGCCAAAGGTAGAGGGCTTTTTTCATCCAGCTGGCCCCCACACATAAGATTTAGAAATTCTATCTCTAGATGACATGAGAAATAGAGAAAACAAAACAAAAAGCAGATGTAAATTCAACAACAATAAACATGAATGGATTAAATAATACAACATAAATTAACATGCTTTAATTTCTTAGCTTTATATGGAAATACTAAGAGTACTGGTATATTTCAAAGTTTTTTATTTATTTTTTATTTTTTTAATGTTTGTTTATTTTTGAAGGAGGAGGAGACAGAGTGTGAGCGGCAGAGGGGCATAGAGGGAGACACAGAACCCAAAACGGGTTCCAAGCTCTGAGTTGTCAGCACAGAGTCCAATGAACTCATGAACTGTGAAATCGTGACTTGAGCTGAAGTCAGACACTTAACTGATTGAGCCACCCAGGTACCCCTCAAAGTTTTTAAAGAACTTAAGAGCTAGGGTAACCAGAAAATAAATAAGTAAGTAAGTAAGTAAGTAAGTAAATAAATAAATAAATAAGTAAAATAAAGTAAAAGAGAAAAATAAAGAAAGAAAAACTGAATCTAGAAATACTCTGTGACTCAGCAATTCTACTCTAGCAGAATAAGCCACAGAAATATGTACATATGTGCCCAAAAGCATATTTAAGAGTTCATAGTTGTACTATTTGTAATAGTAAAACCTGGATAACACACCATAGTCTATCAACAGTAGAATGGAGAAATAAATTTTATATTCACACAAAATATGGTATAGTATTAGAATAAAAGAACTAACTACCTTCTTCAAGTAACACAGAAAACTCTTACAAACATAATATTGAGGGAAAAATCCAAAAAAATGAAAAGTTTATAAATAGATTAATCTACAGACAGCAACATCAAGTGTCAGTATATCCATTCTCTTTTGGTCCGATAGGACAGAGACTGACAGAAGGCCTCTAATGTGCTGACAATGGTCTAGTTCTCAATCTGCCTGGTGTTTTCTGTTTTGTTGTGTTTTGTTTTTTGGGTTTTTTTTATTGTTGTTTTGTTTTGTTTTTTAGGGTTTCAACTACTGTTTATTAGTGTTTTTCATAATCTCATACGTAGTGACCTATACTTAGCTACAGAAAATACTTTAATAACTTTCATCTGACAACATGGAAGATGATATTCAGAAAAATGGGAGAAAAAATTACAAATTTATGTGAACAGTAGGGGTGGGGTAGCGTGAAACAGACAGGTAACAGATTGCACACATGGGGTCTGTGTGTCCAAGCACTAGTCAGTAGTGATTTACATATGGTATTACACTTAGCTCAAAGCAACCAATTCTATGAGGAAGGACTTTGGTAATGGATCCCCTGGACAATCTCATCCCTGGGCCCTCTTCTCTCTGGAAGATGCCATTTTGAAAATAGACATACTCTCTTTGGTCATTAAATTCTCCCCTAAAGTAGCTAAAATTTAGTAAGTCTTAGATGTGCAACTGAACACTGAACTATCAATTTGGTCTCTAATAGGTATGCCTGAAATGTAAGTTGGTGCCTGATTTGAGCTAATAAATGCCTCGTTACCACTGAGAGACCCTGTTGGCATGGCTCCTGGATACCTAGCTTCTCAGGATCAGTCAGGACAACTCCTGCTGGCACCATAAAAAGGAAGACCCAACGCCTAGTTCTCCGAGATTACCTGAGACAATGGAACAAACTTCTGTTTTGCTGCTACTCTTGTACACATTGAGACCCCATGACTCTGGAGACATTCCTTCTCTGACAAGGAATAAGAAGGACCCAGTTTCCTGGGTACCCACAGACTGCCAGAAGAAGTTCACACCCCACCTCTTCCATCACTGTGTGTCAAATCCCAATAGTGAGAAACTGCTACAACTCTCCCCTTTCTGGCAAGGATCCTCTTCCCCACAGTGCTTTATTCATCTCCATGAGTCTGTTTCTCTATTTAAAAGCTCTCTTAACTGTAGAGGAAAAATAACGCAATTCTACCTGTGAAAACTGAAATTTAGTTCTTAAAGCACAAAGCAGGCACCAGTATCCTTATTTCATTGATGAGGAACCTGGAGCTGAATGAATTATCATTTTAACTTATTTGAGGATCCTTGATTTTTCTCAAAGTATATAAAATTAGTTGATCAAATAAGGGTTATTATAAATTTACATAAAATACAGAGACATTATTCTCTGTATGTCTCTCATTTCTTCAGTCTTGTAAAGCTTCAAAGTTCTAAGAATTATTCTCTGTATGTCTCTCATTTCTTCAGTCTTGTAAAGCTTCAAAGTTCTAAGAATCGATATACAACGCTTCAAACCAGAGATCAACAGAAATGTACTCTATGCTATATAAAATATGATGTCTGAAAATCTGCGTGTGAACTCAATTTCAGTCACTGATGCTAAAAAATTAAGTTACTTGCCCATAATCACACAACTAGTCTGTATGCAATCAAGATTCAAACCCAGCACTGTCTGTCTCTACAGCTATGCTCTTTCCACTCTATCACAATGAACCCACATCAGAACAAGAGTTCAAAGTCAAATGGCAAAACTGACTGAATTAAATATCTTCTCTTTCTGTTTTCTTTTGTTTTGATTTTTGTAGGGATCTTTATTTGGGGGGAACATTCCCATTACATGTGTCATAGGCTGATATTTGTAGTCTTTGTGATATTGGAAAGCAGATGAAAAATGTTCAACTTTGAGAAAGGGGAAGAAGGAGGAATGGAGGTGAGACTCATTCAAATTATAAAAAAAATAATAATAATTAAGTACAATGTGGTGGTCTGGATTGGATGCTGGGTTAGAAAGAGGGCATTAATGAAAACACTGGTGAAATCCAAATAAAATCTGGAATTTAGTTAATAGTAACACAAGGAAACAAAGTTGATTAAAATGTAGGGGCTAGTATTTCTAGAAAAAAATGTCCGTGCTGATGAGTCTAACTCTGGCATGGTGTTTTCACACTGAACTTATGATGAGTGAACGCTTCTATATGTGTTGTAGGGCAATTAAATATACTGTTAACAATAACTTTTACAGGGTGTATCTACTGATTTATTTTACACTAAAGCTTTAGAAAGTATCATTTTTCACTTTATTATCAGTCTCTTTAACAAAAATTTCATCAATGATTTAAAAGTGTTTTCATGCCTTGAAAATGGTTACTAATGAACAAATGATGAAATCAACTCTTTTGGTTTTATTACCATTAATATATCTACATTAAACTATTTAAGTGATAGTGTCTGTGGAAATATCAAATATACTATATATATGCCTCATCAGATATTTTAAACATCATAAGGTACTTAATTAGAAAATGACCTTTCTTTAAAATTGAAATATTTACTAAAATGTACTTTAAAGAGAATTTTCAAATACATGAATCACTTTGCTTCACAAATAGATCCCTAAAGAGAAGTGATAAACAAAAAAAAATACATTAAATTAAATTAAATAACTGAATATGAATTTACTAAAAACATACTGCAAAGTTGCTACAACACCCATTATAACCCAGATATCTACTCGTGGGAATAATCCCACCTCTTTAATTATAATTTCTATTATAATAGACCTCATAAGGGAAAGAAAACAATTATATGTGTCTACCACCACCTCCAAATAATTCCTTTGAATATATTAATATTCAAAAGAGTAGTTTATTTGTTTTAATCTTTTTCCTTCCTTCCTTCCTTCCTTCCTTCCTTCCTTCCTTCTTTTCTTCCTTCCTTCCTTTGATAATTTCATTAAAAGATCTTTTAATTAAAAGATCTTTTGATCTTTGATCTTTGGATTAAAAAATAGTTTCCTAGGGCACCTGGGTGGCTCAGTCAGTTAAGCATCTGACTCTTGATTTTGGCTCAGGTCATGATCTTGTGGTTAGTGGGATCGAGCCCTGTGTTGAGCTCTGCACTGAGAGTGAGGAACCTGCTTGAGATTCTCTCTCCCTCTCTCTCTGTCCCTCCCCTGTTCATGATGGCACACACACTCTCCCACTCTCTCAACATAAATAAATAAACATAAAAATAATAGTTTCCAATGAGGGGCAAGATCACATTAGTGTATACAATGACATTCTGTAAATTAGCAAAAGGCACCCTATCCTCTGTGGGGAAATCGAACAGGTTCTCTTGGCAACACAAAACAGACTAGATTTCATCTGCATTTGCCCCTTCATCTGGGTGTCCCAGTATAGGACATAACCTATCAACTATACTCATTGACCCTGATGAAGGGAATGGAAAACAAAATATAAATGACACTCCTTTCCCCCAACATGTGACTAGTGGTGATTTTAGGAGCATGAGAATGGAAAGTAGACTGTGACTAAATAAGGGCATTAGTTAGAGAAGGAATAAAATTTTCTAAAATGTGAGAAGTGGAAAAAAAATAATACACCTAAAGAATATTTGAAAAACTTTTTGAAACCCTGGTCAGGGGACCATATGATAGAGGTCACAAAAGTTTTAAAAGATGCAAAAAGCTTGCAAGTGAAAATACACTATTTTAAGAGAAAGGTCAAAGTGAAATGAATAGAGAAACACATATTATGTAAAATGTGATTGCAATTTAGAAATGAAAAATGACCAGTAAAGTTAACTAGTAGTAACTTTATAACAAGTTAGATGTTCTTTATATAACTCATCTAAAGAAGCAGTGGGGCCATTTGGTGATCCTGAAATAAAGAACTCATTAAGGGCTAAAAAGACTATAGTGGAAAACCATTTTTTTTTTCCTTCAGGCTATACTGAAAAGATTTAAGTGAAAGTCAAAAATGCATTTGAACTGGGCAGGTTAGAGGTACTAGATCTAATCATACTAAGTGCACAGAAAAGCCAGTAGATAAACTAGAGGTAGATAAATCACTACTGGGAGATGGACCCACTCAAGCATTTTGAGGGAATTCAAGGGTAAAAAATTAACAGTTAAGTAAAATGAGTAGCCTGTCCTTATAAAAAGACTACCAAGCTGGAGAAATGTACAGTGCCAATGTAACCCTAATCCACAAAAATGGTCCTAGAATGATTCCTCATTGTCAGAGACAGCTTCCACACAAGACAAGCTCGTGGGATCTACTATTTAAAAATTTGAAAATGACACCTAACAGTAAAAAAAAACATATGGAAGAAAAAGTGACACATTTTTATAAAGGAAAATCATATTATGCATATTTGGTAATACTTGTATTTTATTAATTCATTTATATCATCATGATAGCAATTTTATCTACACAAAAACTTTACAGATAAGTACTATTATTATTTTCAGTTGTTGGAGAAAATTCCACATTCCAAGAGAAATGTGTATTTATTATGCATATTTTTAGTGAATACATTGAAAGCAAGGACATGATCCCTATCTTCCAATACATAAAAAGAGCTAAACATAAAAGCACAATAAGAGGAGAAAAGAATATAGTAATATAGAGAATAGTAATATAGTAAAAAATATTATAGTAATATAGTATGGAGATTTCTAGAAGGAGAATATTACTTATTGATGAGGTAAGTAGGGGTATTTATTCTTCATTTTAGAAAAAAAAATATTTGACCTGGGTCCTACAGAATGTATGGGGATGTTCAATACTAAAAGTTCTCAAAAGCAGGTTGGCAAATGGTAATGTTTGAGAAAATAAGAGAAATGGAAATATTTAAAAAAAACAGAGTCAAAGTTATCACTTTTTAGTTTTATCATTCATACACAGATGGTATGATTGTACATAAACAATAAAAAGAATAAATCCAAATCTTTTGGAATTAACAAAATCATTTAATTAGTTAGAAGGCTAAAAGAGTCACATGTCAATAGCTTTTTTAGACATCATCAATATTCAACTAGAAAATGTGTGATAAAAGATCTAGTTCACATCAACAAAATTTTAAAAGTCAGGCAAACAAACTGAAAATGTGATCTGTAAAATAGGAAACTACAAAACTTGAAAAATTAGTATAGAAGCACTTGGATTAATGCAGAGCTTTGCCAAGGTAAATAATGGAAACAATCAGATGGATATATTTCAATTCTCCCCCAATTGTTTAAACAATTAAACAATTAAAACCCTTGTTTTGTGGGGTGTGCAGGAATTCAGTTTACATAAAAATTCTAAATTTACCTGGAAGAGTACATGTAAAAACAAAACTCCAGAAACACTTTATAAAGCAATAATGATGAATTGTTTCCATTCCTATAATGGTACCAAAAACACAGGTATTGGTAAAAGAAAAGCTTTCCAAAAAAGTGGGGAAATGGAAGAGGTATGGACTCTTAAAATGAATACAGAATGCTAGTTCTACAGTAGAAATACCAAAACCCAGAACAGACTTGTTCACTTTGTCCCTGGGCTACTGAAAATGCTGTTGATAAGCACATTAAAAATGATTTTTAAAAATGTGACTTTAGGAGTGCCTGGGTGGCTCAGTCAATTAAATGTCCGACTTTGGCTCAGGTCATGATCTCATGGTTCATGAGTCAAGCCCTGTGTTGGGCTCCGTGCTAACAGCTCAGAACCTGGGGTCTGCTTTGGGTTCTGTGTCTCCCTCTCTCTCTCTCTGCCCCTTCCCCTGCTCCATTCCTCTCTCTCTCTCTCTCTCTCTCTCTCTCTTTCTTTCTCTTTCAAAAATGAATACACATTTTAAAAAATGTGACTTTAAACAAGAGTCATTTTAAGTTATCAAACTGGGCGGAGTTTAAGATGGTTATCAATAAAAGAACATACAACATCATTAAGGTTAGCTAGAAAGTTTGGGATACCTTTGTAAAATACTGGTAACAATGGAAAAAAATAAATAAATGGCCCTCAGGTCTCCTGATGCCCTATAGATTAGGTACTTCTTCCTTTAGGATCCCATTGCAGTGGGAATATCCTATAAGACTTACAGATTAAGCTCAGTGGGGAGAAATCATCACAATGCGTCCCCCGTACTTGGCAAGAAAGAGACGTGGCATTATACTTAAATTGTGAAATTCATTTTGGCTGAGAAAGCCGGGTCTTGAAATGTGCTTGCCAAGAGAGTAAAATGATACAAATATGCATGCTGAATTATACATAAATATGCATATATACATAGCCACCCACACACACCATGTTTGGATGATAAATAGACCAAAGACTGGTATTGAGCTATTTAGATAGATAGCCAAAGGGTAGTCTAAGGAAGGCTCTGGCTGCATTGTACTTCAGGAGAACCCTAAGCCCCCACACACAGTAGCATGTTTTCCAGAACCCATTTAATCTGAGTTCAAAGGGATTTGAGGCTAGTGAGCTGTTAGGACTTGAAAGATGAGAATGGGCTGCGAGTGACATGAGCCACAAATCTTGAGCATATGGAAGGGGCTGACCCGCTGTGCTCCACACATGAGAAATTTGTCTCTCTTGGCTTTTTTGGAGGTGCTTGTGCTGAGACCCTGGGAAAGAACAGCTCTCCCAGCAAAGCCTGAAGTGACAAACACGTTATTCACAACACCTTGCAATTTAAGTTTGAGGCTGAATCTAATGTGCTGGGAAAGAGGTCAATTGTAACAAACAAAGGGGAAAAGAGCTCCACAGCTGTAACTTGCACCATCAAAGCTTCTCAACCACATTTATATTTCAAAAGGAAGGCAGAAAAGGGGTTTGAGGAAATAGTCCGGTCTCCCTCCAAACAAAACAAAACAAAAATATTATGGTGTATTCCACCTTGTGAAACTGACAACTGACACTGGGCAAGTTAGCTTTGAAAACCTTGGGAATGAGGTAGAGGTGGGCTCCAGTTCATTTAAAAACGCTTATTTGATTTCACTGTATTTTTAAACCAAGGTAAAATAACTAAAGGTCAAACGACAAACAGTTCTTAACTCACTTCCCGTTTCTCCTTTGCTTGTGATTTTTAAAGGTACGGATGGTTTGCATTCTTTGCCTCTGCTTTCTGAGGCTGTGGGATATACAAAATGTGATGCCAGTGAACTGAAGAAGCTGAGCTATGTTTACATTGCTAGTGCCTGGGATTAACTTCATCAGGTGACACTTGTTGCCTTATTAGGTAACAGTGGAAATAATTTGAATCTCTAATTGCTCTCAGGAACAAGAGGAAACACCTGCACCTTCAGTCATCCCTCCTCTCTAAGGCAGGCTTATGGGATTCTTCACAAACTCTCTGGTATTATGACTCCTCAGATCAATAATTGCAGTCCTTAAATTCTATTCCCTATGATGAGTATTTTTCCCCTTCTCGTAAAGTCATCTTTCACTTGTCCCTGTGAAATATATATCTTAATGAAATAATGGGCCCAAACAAATGAGTTTCTCTTTGGATGACACACTGGTATGGCTTGCTGGATAGAAGATGAGGTAAAACATGAAGGCGGTGTTGATGATAGTGATTAAAACACCAGCTTTGACAGGGCAATAACTATAAAATCTTGCTGCTAGTAATAATCTCTACAATACAACCGGAATATCAGTGCACCATATGTCACAGCATAGCAATCCATCTCTACGAGTGTCACTTACTTAAGCAGGTTCCAGAAGGACCTATCATTATTTTTAAGTGGGGGGAAAGAAGGACACAATTCCATCGCCATACTGCATTAGTCACTCCAGTTCAATCCTCCAGCTGACTTATTTATTTTCATGAAAAGGAATCTGTATACTTCAACCGATTAGATCAGATATCTTGAGTTCTGTGGTTTACATTTTTTGTTAGTGTTCTTTGGATCATTTATTCCTTATCATGCACTTATCCTGCAGTCTTTTAGGAGTCTGAGTTTGTTTTTTAATCATGTTTAATTTGAACAGCCAAAAAGT
The DNA here is from genome assembly GCF_023721935.1 of Panthera uncia. NCBI lineage: Eukaryota > Metazoa > Chordata > Mammalia > Carnivora > Felidae > Panthera > Panthera uncia. Next base: position 97,690,243 of record NW_026057577.1, read on the forward strand.
TTCTGATATTATTCAAACACATATGTTAATTTATTATTATTGGATATAAGAAGAATTGAATACCTGCAGATACAGTACAAGATGGGATTTAAGGCCAGAACAGAAACCAATAGCAACAATTTGGCAAAAGAGAATCTTCAGAACCTAAAAATAAAAATGGTAACTCGCCTTTCGATTATATTGGACCTTGACAAGGGGTGTCTCTTGCATTACAGCAAAGGAACAGTGACTAAAGTAATTATTACCAGGCTCCAAGTTTGCAAAGCAAGAGATGTTGATAATGAATAAATTAATTGTACTGCTGAAGTGAAAAAAAAATCATTTCCCTAGCAAATATTTGTTGAAAATACCATCTAGGGACTATTATGCAGCTTATACATTTAATGATTATCATTTCAGAAGGACCTGCTTTACTTTTGATGTTATATCTCATATTAGTAAATTATTGGAGCCGATAGGTTTCTGCGACTCAGTTCCCCATCTGTAAAAAGAAGATAGTAATACCTACCTCAAAGGGTTGCTGTGATTAAACAGTTGCTAAATGTAAAATGCTTAGAATAGTTCCTAGATCACAGTGAATGCAATACAGGTGATTGCTACTATCGTTTTGTTGTTATTTATAAGAGTTAATTATGGAGTCAGAGCAGATTTAATTCCAATCCTAGACTGCCAATTACTTGGGTGGTAGTGAGATCAATTGGCACATGATTTAACCATTTGAAGCCTGTGTAAAATAGACAATGACAATTTCTTCCTCAAGCTGGGAAGAGTAGATGAGATCGTGCAGGTAAGCCCTTATACTTGGGTCTGGCAGAGTAAGTTATTTTTAATAATCATAAAGGAATATGCACGATTACATTGCCTGCCACATTACAATAAGAAAATTAATCTATCCAAGTAAATGGAATCTGCTTTTGTTTTCCAACCTTTTAAGTTAATGAATTCCACCAAAATCAGCCATCTTTTCCTGGAGAACATCCAGGCAATCCCTGGCTGCTTATATCTTATATGTGGCTTTTTTCAAGATTTGATGAAAAGACCTGAAACAAATAAATTATTTTACAGAAATGGATGCAAATATTTCTTCTCAAAGCTAAGGTAAAACGTAGCTGGCTTGGAAGGACGAGACAAGTAATAACACACTCCTCTTTAAGCACTTTTCCAACAAAGTGGTATTTCAAATTTCTCAGCAGATGGGGGGCTGGCGGACATGAGGACAGCTTGTTAGAAAAAGACTCAGACTTTTTGTGTTGAGTCCATCACATTTTTTTCTTTCCTTATTAATTCCCTGATCCTTATTCCATGATATAACTTAACTATCTCTACAAGCAAAAGCTGTATCTAGTCCTCACTACCACTCTTTAGAAGCTTGTACAGTTCTTGAGGCATAAGCCAAGAGGTTTTCCCTAAATGAGAAACCGGCAGGAAACTTTCACCTGCTCTGCAGGCGAGCAACACTTTTCAGTGAATCTCAATGAACTCAGTACAACTGCTCTTTTGTTTCAGTGTTTGATGTTGCAGGTAGAGAAGATATTTCACTCCTATGAGTACTATAGGTCGGACTACCTCATTCAAACAGAAACATATCACCAAAGATTTAAAAGAAAAGGATGAAAGAGATAATATGGCTATACACAGAAAGGGGAAAAAAAAGTGTTTTATTTGGTTTTTACATGGATAGAATATTAGCTACCTAAATCAGACCTACAGAGATGTGCACTAAATCTGTTTTTGTGCTCCCGTATCTTTCACTCTTGTTGAGATTAAGCCAGTGGTGTTCCCATGGAGATATCTCACACTGTTCACTGAGGGTTTCTTTTCTAATTAATGATTAATGCCATCTCCTAATTACAGAGAGTGGCAGATTCAATAATGTGAAGGATAGTCAGAAACTTTGAATTCCTGTGGTTTTCTTTTCAATCTGTTACTAATTTGTGGCACTAACATGTAACTTTACCGTACCTTTTCCTTATCTATAACAGGGAACACAATTTGAAAACAAAGATGGAAACTTGTGGAAAACAAAACCTCAGGCCCTATTTGGGTGGCCTGTGTGCCAGATCCAGCCCACAGAGGTAATTTTGCTGGCCAATGTTTTTACAAGGTTTGGATCCTTATTTAATATTTAAGGAGAATTAAGAAGTGATGATTTGGATTTTGAGTTTCTCTTGAACAACTTGAAAATCTGGCAGCATTACATTAGAACACCTGCAGGACAAAAGTTGGCTACGTATCTAGTGTTTCCTTTAGATGGGGCATTTGCTTTTCAATTTACCAGAAATTCCATAATACTCTCTTATCTTATCCATCTCACCTTTCACCCATTTACTATACTTAAAATGCCCCATAAGCCTTTGATTTTATGACCTCTACCTCCAATTATCAAAAGCCAAAACCCTTCACCATTAAGTCAACTAAAAACCAACCCAACATAAATGATTGTGCAGGTAGGTCACTCTGTTATTGCTGTGAGGTTACACTGACAAATATGATCATCTCTGTTCTCAAGGATGTTAAAATCTAGAAATGGTGATCAAATGTATTGCAAAAATAATATAGATAGTTCTATACACCTGTTAGTGCAACTTACAAAGACACAAATACTTTGAAACTTTGGACACAGGAGAGGGGAAAGGGAGAGGGGAAAAATCCATAAACTACTCATCAAAGGGTGATTCTAGGTCTGCTCCGTCCAGTGGAAATATAATGCAAGCCACAAATGTAACTTACAAATTTCTAGTAGTCATAGTAAAAACAAAAACAAAAACAAAGTCAACTTAATTTTAGTAATAAATATTATTTATCCCAGTAAACCCAAAATGTCATTTCAACACTAATCAATATATAATATTTGAGATATTTTACTTCTCTTTTTCAGACTAAGTCTTTGAAATGTCATGTATATTTCTGGCACCTACCAATTCAGACTAGCCACATTTACAGTGCTCGGTAATCACATGTACTTAGTATAAAAGAGCATTTCCATCATTGCAAAAAGTCCTACTGACAGTACAGTTCTAGAGCACATTCCAAGTAGAGGGAACCACAGAAATGCAGGCATACCAGACATATGAAAGCCAAAGTCATTTTCTGGAAGTCCATTTCAATTTGATACAGGTCAGATGTGTAAAAGTAGTTAACACAAGTAAGATGCTTAGTAAGCTATGCAACAATTTTTTGGCTGCAAAAAACATTAAAAAGTATTCAAACTAGCATATTGCACATTATTGATGTCGAATAAAAAATTTATAAGTAAACCACCAAAATTTTTAAATTCAGAAAATGTTCCAATCAATTAGTGGCATGTGCACCAGTATGTATGAAATTACTGGCTCACATAACCAAATAGTTCAGAGATGGCTATAATTTCTGGAAGAGGCAGATTTAGGTGGACTGATTACTTAGGATATTTTGTATTTTACTAATACAACTGCTATGGTCACTTATATAAAACTCTGTTGCACTATTTCCAATGACCTTTTAAATTTTTTCACTAATTTTATTTCTGACTGTTTCATTTAAAATTTAGCTCAATATATTTTCTATGACTCAATGAAATGTATATAATCTTTTGTTTTTTATTAACATTATTAAGATATAAAGGACAAAAGTATAAGGATAAAGGTCTAAGTGGATAAAACATCATGTAGAGGCATTCTGTGTGATACACACCTTCTCTTAGAAATTCAGGTTCATCTAATTTATTACTTCTTGGTAATTTCCTTCCAATCAGGTTCTCAGACATTCACTTACTTTCAGAGTTATTTTACTTTTGAAGAGTTCATTCTATTTGATGATATTCTGCCATTTAGGTATATATACTGAAATATTTAACTTCAAATAAAATATTCAAATACTTTGAGAGAAATTTATTATAAATATTAGTGGGAAAATATGTCCAATTTATATAGTTTCTACTTGGATAACAATAGCATTTGCAATATGTATCCAAAAAGTTTTATTAGGGGGTATAGCTCAGGGGTAGAGCATTTGACTGCAAAAAGTTTTATTTATTATATGAAAATATAGAATAAATCTAATTTTAATGAAGTTTAAAGTTGTATGTGATATTAAGTTAGAGTTTTTAAAAAATATGGTATCATCATAAATTAATACTGCATTCCAAGTGATAATTTTCATAGATAGTTGTCATAGCATCATTCATGTCTTTTGATATTTTACAAGTACCAAGTATTGTCATTCTAATAATGTACTACAAATATAATATAAAAGCATAGGGTTGTAGAGTAAGAGACTAGGTTTACAAAATTGCAATTATTTAGGAAATTCAGAGTTTAAAAGCAGCTTATAGTAAGTGCTGATTTAATTCTTATTTAATAGAAGGTAAATACCTAACAAACTGCTTTACATATTTTTACAGGCAAATAAGACTTAAATTACCAAATAATTTTAAAATTATATTTTTATTCCATTATCCCAAGATATCTAAATAGTCTCTTGAGTCTCTTATCTCAGGAAAGGAGATTACTGAAGCGATTTTGCAAAAGAATCAATGAAAACAATATTTTAGCCTACACTATCAAGAAAATTAAGGACTGCATGTGTTTATTGAATGAATTACCTTCAACCTTTACTATTAAGAGAGTACTGGAAAATACCAGTCATTTAACTTTCAGTAATGCAACTGTAATGTTAAGAATCCATTATGTGCTTTTTAGTCACTCAAAAGATGACTGTTGAATGTATGAATGTATGCATGCATGGCAATGGTAATCTTTTTGTTTTGCTTTTTTTGTTTTGTTTTGTTGTTGTAGCTGTTGTTACTATTCTATTCTAATGAAGAGTATTGTGCCAAGATAGAACAGTTCCAAACGAAGACAAGTCAAAGTAAGAGGTTTACTGTGTTCAGTCAACAGTACTGAATGCCACCATTTCCTGCTCATAATAAAAGGTACTATTTTGAACTGTCTGCTTCTGAATACCTGTCTGAAGCTGTCTACACGTTCTAAAGGTGCAAGTTAAGTATCACAGTTTATATGGCATAATTTTAACTTAGATCACATAAAAAATTGAATTCCCACACTCTATATTTGCAGATTCTAGCTCCATAGGATTAATTCTGCAAGTACTAAGAATCTATATTCTAAACAAGTCACCCTTAATTTTTTTTTTTATCTGACCACTCTCAGTATAAAAAAACATTGTACCTATCCACTTAAATATATAATAATCTTTAGGTAATACTTGTTTCGTACTCTACCTCTATCCCCATCCCTACTACCATGTCTGGTGAACTACAATTAATCTTATGTACTTGGCATTAATGACGCTGACAGAATTGATCATGGAAAATATTACATATATTCCTTAAAACTGTCAAATATATTATAAAATATTATATTTTGTTGAACATTTTTAACATATTTATAATATCTGTTGTTTCTCCAATGTCCCAAAGAAAATTGAATTGTTTAGCTATAACAAACAATTATCACCAGTATATACTTCCTTCAGTTTAGCATGATAATTCTCTTTCTTCCTCTTTCTCTGCCAATAACAAATGTATATCATTATGATTAGGAAAATTGTTTTAGAATCCACAGGCACTCTACCAGAATGGAATCTTATTGAAGGTGTCCTCTAATGCTACCTGGGGTAAAGTTTCCTAGATATTTCAGACTTTGACTCTCAAGTAAACTGAGAATCACATCTATAGGTAATGAGATGAGGTCATCACCAAAATGTAGATTAATAAAAGAAAAATACTACCCTGCTTTCAACCAGTTCCTGCCACCAGATCTACATGCCATCGATAAATTACACTAACAATACAAATTCCAAATTCTCCTCTAAAAGAAAAACTCCAGTTTCCTCGACTTACAGCATTTCTAATACAAAATGTGTGGTGTCTTCCTGCTCATTGAGCAATTCTGACACTATCTGGAGTTAGCTCAGAGCCCATAGGTTAAGGAACTCAGAAGCAAAAGACTGCCCCCAACAGCAGATGCCAAGTGCAAATCCAGGTTTCCCATACTTAGACCAGCTATAAATTAAGAGTTCCCACAACCCCTTCTCTAGTTCAACAATTTGCTATAAAACCTCACAGAACTCAGGGAAACACTTTATTTTCTTTGTGATGACAACTCAGGATTTACTCTTTTTAATTTTTTTTTGGGGGGGGGGCAGAGGAAGAGGGAGAGAATCTCAATTAGGCTCCAGGCTCATTATAGAGCCCCATGTGGGGCTGGATCCCACAACCTTGAGGTCATAACCTGAGCTGAAATCAAAAGTTGGACACTTAACTGAGTGAGCCACCCAGGCGCCCCCAAGAAACATTTACTTACATTTATGTGTTTACTATAAATGATATTGAAACCACTACAGAAATGTAAAGATGGATGGAAGTTAAGATGGACACACAAATGCTTCAGTAAGCTTGACTTTGAACAATTTTTTCTCTTCTTCATTCCTGAAAGCCTCCCTGTCCTCTTCACATGTTTCTCTATAGACTTTCGTTCCAGGAACTCAATATCAATATTGACATCTTGGTAACCCTGTTGTATACTTAGTAATAAGAATCAGATGGCCAGCTAGTTGAGACCACCTTGAAAACATGATGAGGAACATGGCTAGCAGCACCTACCAAATTGCCATCAAAACTACCCAGATCCTATATTTTCCTATAAAACCCCTCAGCTTTTTACCCTGGGTGGGTCTGCAGTTTTGAAGGCATTAGCCTGCTGAGGCCACCTTTGCCTGGCAAAGTAATAAAACTATTGTTCCTCTTTATCACCAAACTCTGGTTTTATGTTATATTTTGGCTCCAGAGCACAGAAGTCAGTTGTTGACAATATAATAAAGAATACAGATAAATGGACAGATGAAGACTTACATAGGGCAATACATGAGGGCTGTGCATAGAGCTCCCACTCCCTCTTTATATACGTCACTCTCCTATGACTTACCGTGTTCACCAACCTGGAAGCTCTTCAAACCCTTTCTTTTATGGTTTTCATGGAGGTTCCATTACTTAGTCATGGAAAATTTAATCATTGGTCACTGGTGTTTAACTTAGTCCCCAGCCCCTTTCTCCTCCCGAAGGTTGGGGGATCATGCTGAAAGTCCTAACCCTCTAATCACATGGTTGGTTCCTCTGTAAACTAACCTCCATGTTCAAAGGGTCAACTCTAGCATAAACTCACATGTAGTTGAATGGGGCTTATTATGAGTAACAAAAAAAATGTTCCTCTCACTCCTATTACTCAACAAAGTATATGATTTTAGGAGTTCTATGCCAGGAAATGGGGATGAAAACCAAATATATATATCTATGTATATATATACATATATATATATATATATATATATATATATGTGTGTGTGTGTATATCTATGTGTATATATATATATATATATATATATATATATATATATATTTTACTATGTAATGCCACAATATTGCATTATCCAATAGCATTGCTGAGTATTTTTATAAGATTTTCATAATGATTTTATGAAGAAATGAATGGAAGAGAGTATTATACTTAACTGACAAAACTTATGTTATTATTTATTCCTTCCTCAAAGTTTCTCTCTCTCTTACTGAAATCTCTCCTTCCTAAAGCATCTAATGGCCTCACCCTACACTGAGCTCTCAGATTGACATCTTATCCACACCCATCCTCACAAGAACAGAAGCTGCTCTTGTTCAGATCCACCCTCCTCTTTAGAAGTAAAGAACAAATTAATTTTTTTCTTTTACTGTCACTTTAGTAAAATGGAGTCAACAAAAACATACATGTGACTTGAATGTAGTGGAGTCAATTATGTTACTATATTTAAAGTTGGGTGGTATTAAGAAAAGGAAGTTGTTAAATAAAAGAGGATCAGGAAATTGAGATTGAGGTCAGAGGGAACAAAGAGTCCCCACAGATTATCTAGAACACTTGAATCTGTTGGGGCCAGAATAAAGAGGGTGGTAATAGCCCATGGGAGCCCTGCTGTTAGTTCAGGACTCAATTTCAAATACCTCTACCAAGATGCCAAACATTATAAAATGGACCTGTATTCACTGACCTTGTAAATATTTATAGTACTAACTGGATATTTTTAAGCTATAGTAAGTATTAGGATCATTTATGAATTTCCACAAAAACAAACAAATTCCCTTCCAAAATTCTTAAATTTTTTTTATTATATTTCTTTATTTTTGAAAGGCAGAGAAAGAACACGAGTGGGAGAGGGGCAGAGTGAGAGGCAGACACAGAATCCTAAGTAGGCTCCAGGCTCTGAGCTGTGAGCACAGAGCCTGATGTGGGGCTTGAACCCAAGAACCGTGAGATCATGACCTGAGCTGAAGTCGGACGCTCAATGGACTGAGCCACCCAGGCGGCCCATCCCCTTCCAAAATTCTTAACTCTGAGTGAAGTATGTACTGAAACTTCAATACCTGAATGTAGAATATATGTCACAATGGGACTTCTTACATTATTCAGCATTCTTTCCTTTGGACATTGATCAACACAGCTACTTTTAAATGCTAAATCATTTCTAAATACCTACATTCCTAAGACAATAGTAATGTTCTAGTCCTATAGCTGTTTTTTTTTTTTTCTTTTCTCAAATACAGATTCTACTAAGGTGATGATGCATACAGCAAACACAAACATAAAATATAAAGGATATACTCTTAAAATTTTATTTCAAATACATTACTCTAGCTTAAGTAACCAAGCACTTAGGCAAATGCTTCCTATGTTTGAGTATAAGCACTCATTTTGCTAAGTGAAGTCATGTGTTTTCAGATGACAATCCAAGTCAAAGTATTTTGCCCCTAGAGTCTTCATTCAGAGTATTTTCCTGTGGTGTCACAAGTGGATAAATACAACTAATTACTAGATTGTGCATCCTGATATATGTTTATTCGGCTAGGCAAACAACCCACCAAATGTACAATTTTCTCTTCTTAAAAAAGATAGTAATTTAAATGCAAAAGATATGTTAATCAGTATTATCATTGAGCTTTTTCATATGTCAAGTTGGGATGCTTGGAATGATCATTTTGTTGCCAGCAATAAAGCAGCTTACGTTGGAAATCCTTTATGGAAATATCTCAACATTTTCAGTGCAATAGAGCCCACAGTCCCCCTGTCAGACTAAGGCAGCATGGTCCTGGCTTTTATAAAATAATAATTTGGTAGGTATAAACTGTTCCCAGCAAGAGTAGGGAAAGGTAAAACCTGGGCTAGCTAGAATACTGTAGAAAAGACTTTATAAGACATTAAGAAGAATAAAAATTTGAAAATGAAGGGAATAAATAGGATGTACTCTTCCAAATTACTGTACAGTTCTTCCGAGGTAGAGGTAGCCATTGCAATATAAAAATTCGAAGTTGACAGGTTTTAATCTTAGGAGTGGTGGGAACTCACCAGCATAAGGGTGCCCCTATTAGCATTTCCTACAGTAATTATTATTTTAATTGGTTGAAATAAACTATAATGCCCCAGGCCAGTGATAACTGTATAGGTTGGCAGCTTTTCCCTTCAGGAAAGAGACCCATTAAGAGAGCTTATACTTTGATGACAAAAAATTAAAAAGGAGTGTTGTTACTCATTTGTATCAATGCAAAGTAATCTGGAATCTCTTCTCCAGGTGCCCCCTCCACAAAATTCCGACATTGCAGATTTGTATTTTATATTCAGACAGAAAAGTTTCATTGGGGAGTTGTTTTGTAACTAGGAATTTACTCCAAATTGCCTCCAAACCTTCACCTCTGCCTTCCCACTTCATTTCCAAAGCCATGAAAACTCTAAAGCATTGTTATTTTGTTACAAATCCTGGTTAATTAATAGGGTGAGTATATATAAACTTCTGGGAATCTATATCCTTTAAAAAATGCAATTATTTCATTTCTGATACATTCAAGTGTATACTTTCTAAGTATAAAACTATACACTGATAGTATGAGATTTCACAAGAAAACATGCTGTTCCTCTCAAGTTTAAAATGAAGGTAATGAGATGCATCTAAAATTTTATAAACTCATAGAAAAATAGAAATGCCATTTAAGAAATCTCATTATTTTACCTTGGTATGGGCTGAATTTCAGTTTTGGGGTATAGACATGGAGACCCATTAGGAAGACGATGTGTTAGTTCAGAAGTGAGGGCATGAAAGCTTGAGCAAGGATGGGGTTGCAGTGGGATTCTGCAAATAATGGGTAAAAGACTTGATATAAAAGTAGAAACAATAAGGTAAAAAAAACTGTAAAATTAGTTGTAAATTGTAAAAGAGTATAAAGCCTGAAAGACTGAGAGAACTATAAAATTGGAAAAAGGATGTTGAAGTAAAAGATGATTAGTTCATGTTAACATATGACATTGTGATGGCATACATATTTAAGATTTAGAGATCTACACTGCTAGGCATTTTGGAGTGAGAAATACTAAGCAGTAGAAGAGAGATTCAGTTTTAGAAACATTCCTCAGTACCAGAGACTAAAGAGCATTTTGGCATCTCAGAAGATATGATGTAAATATTATAGCGAAAACATAGTATACATATATCAATTTAAAAAATCATCTACCATAAAACCCAATAAACCATGTCAATAGATTGAATATCCAAACAACATAATAATAGTGATAAATAGTTCTGCAATCTCAAGCACCATGGCTTGATCACATAAGAGACACGGTAATAAACACAAGCAACATTTTCCCATACCTTCCAAGAAATTAAACAGTGAAATGTTCTCAGAATAAAACTGAACTTTGATTTGCCCTAACCTATCCTATAAAATCTTTAAACTGTTTCCCTCAAAAGGTTCACTTTAGACCTACTCCTATCTTGCAACTGCTTTCACAAAGGCTTGATCTAATGAATTTGTGGGTGATTCTTCTCCCATAATCTTTATAACAGGTTAACCTTATATGGCCCTACATCTTGAGGATTCTATATAACCTTCAGTTGAATTCACTTCCCACTATTTTTTTTTTTTTTTTTTGAGCAGCAGATTTGTAACTCCAGAAGGAGTTACAAATCTGC